>NW_023270418.1:2750726-2841052 GCF_011800145.1 Mirounga leonina
TGTTCCATGATTCATTGTTTGTGCATAACACCCAGTGCTCCATGCAGTACGTGCCCTCTTTATGGGGGGCTAACCCATCCTCCCACCCCCCTCCCCTCCAGAACCCCCAGTTTGCTCCTCAGAGTCCATTGTCTCTCATGGTTCGTCTACCCCTCCGATTTCCCCCGCTTCATTCTTCCCCTCCTGCTACTAAGAAGATATTATTCTTAAGAAGATAATTTTAATATCTATTTGTAGCTTAAATAAACCAAAAATAACCAAGGAGATCCTGTCACCAAGGCACTAAAAAGGTAAAAGGTCCTATTTTAACTAGCATTTATTAATGACTTGCTATGAACTAGCATTGCTGGCAATTTCCTTAATGTTCACAATAAACCTATGGCAACAGTACTGTTTTTCACACTATTTTACTAATGAGGAAACCAAAGCAGAGAGAGACTAAATAATTTTCCCTAAGGTTGCAGAGTTCCCAAGAGGCAGATTTGGGATGAATCCATTAGAGGAGTTAAATTTTAACTGACCAACTGAGCTTGTTACGCTTTTACTCCTCCTACATGAGAAAATAATTTTTCAATTTTGTTTCTTCTGTTCACCTAGACAATTTTTCCACTATGTTACCTAACCTCACTTTGTCCATTTTCCTCTGATCACTAAATGTTTCAGTCGGGGTCCAGAGAGAGAAAAAACAAAACAAAACAAAACAGGAACCACTTTAGATATTTCAAGCAGAGGGAATTTAATACCGGGGATTAGTTACACATGTGTTGGAAGAGTTCTGAAGCTAAACAGAGGAAGCCAAGTCAGAGATTAGCAGCACCTGGAAGCTTTTGGAAGGATAACAAGAGGACGTAGTGTTAACTAAAGTGCAGGAACCAGAACCAGAGCCAACCGGCAGAAGCTAGAAACAAGGTGGGGGCTGCCCTGTTAGAATAGGAACCGCAAAGAGCAAGCCTGTCTGGTGAGAGCTAGAGTTACAGAGGACCTTGCTCAAGGCAGAGAGACACAAGAAAAACCTGGCTTCTTCCCTCCTCCTACCTTGTCGTCTTCTGATGCCTCCCTTTAATCCAGCCTGCCTGTAAATCAGAGGGAAAAGGAGGTTTGGGAAGTGTAATGCAACAGGGGAAGGACTGGAAAGGAATGTGAGAACAAATCAGCAAATGGCCGGTTCCCCAAAGGCCTGATTGACCAGTTTGCTCCAGGAGCCTATTTTCTCAATCAAACCACAGATATTGCCTGCCCATAAATTGTAAAAATTAAGCATTTGTTTTCAAAGCTATGGTTGGTGACACACAATACAGATATGTAAACCTCTTGAAAGAAACAGGGTCGCCTTTCCCTTGGATGGCAGCCAGTAATCTTTGGCACTGATATAGTTAGATAAGAAAATTGTATCTTTGTTGGAATTTATGACCTAAGGAAGTTAGATCTCACTTTCAATGCCACAGTTTGATATCTTGTGTCATTAACCTCTTTATGTATTTCCTCCACTTCTGAAGTATGCTCCCGATGGCATCACTGTTCATGGCAGAACTGATTTCTATTTTGTCCTGTTAAACAAAATGGCAACTCATGCAACATTTCATATGGGCATATATGTGAAAAAAGAAATATAGTGCCTGAGTGAGAGTTAGCAGGCACTTGCTATCGGAGGATTGACAGTATACTGACACATTTGACATGGAGCTAGCTACCTTCTTGAACAGTCTCTACAGTACTTAAGAGACCACAGGGTGTCTGAGATAAGACTTTGTAAAAGATTCTCTCTTTGTCTCCCCCCAAATTTCTTATTCATTTACCTTTACACTTTTGATTGTCCCCGGTGTTGTTGCTGGCACTAAAATTCTGATTCAAAAAGTTCGCAATGAAGTAGCCCTCCTACCAAACTTCTTATTAGCGTTGCATTACCCTGGGCCACCACCTGATGCTACCCTTCCTCGTTTTGCTTCCAAGGCCTTTCATTTCTAGTTGCGTTCATCCAAACTACTATAGTTGAGCATGTCTTGAATGGTTGAGTTCACTAGGTCCTTTCCAATCCATGGTCAGAAGTCTCTATGAAGGATACTACACTTGGGGGGTGGGGAGGAAGGATACAACACTTAGGAATTTAGACTATTTCTAAGGATAACTTAGAACACAAGGAGTAATTTGTTCCAGTAAATCCCTATTATGTTCTTAGTATGTTGTCTTTTTCCCTTTATGTCTAAACTTGCTGAGTTTAGATGAGTAATTGCTATATTTCTACATTTCATTTTGCCTATGTAGACAGCTTGAGGACATTTGACATAGTTGAATATGGAATGGGGAAAAGCTTATATAGCAAATTGGCTGAATTCCTTTTTTTTTTAAAGATTTATTTATTTATTTGATAAAGAGAGAGCAAGTGGAAGGAGCAGAGGGTGGGAGGGGAGAATCTCAAGAGGACTCTACACTGAGTGTTGGAGCCCAACATGGGGTTTGATCTCAAGACCCTGAGATCATGACCTGAGCCAAAATCAAGAGTCAGACGTTTAACTGACCCAGCCACCCACACACCCCAATCGAATGAATTTCTGAAACAGGAACCTATTTCTCCTTTCCTCACTCAGCTGGTTTTGTTTCAATAGAAATCCATAGTTTCAGTCAGTGTGAAAGTCTTGCTTGAAAAATAGACCGTAGTACTGATAATGCATACCAGTGAAAATATACTATAGACAGTCCAGATACTTATTAAGATTGTTCTCTGAGTTTAGAAGCAAATGAGCAATAGCAAAGAAACAAAAAAGATCCAGATTTAAAAATGTTAGATTATTACGGATAGAATTGTTTAGAAAATCTAACCTGGGTGCATAGCAGTGGTGGCTTCATAAAATTAATTCCCAGAATTTAATAGATTTACTCCTGTAGCATTGGACAAGAGCAAATCTCCCACACATGTAGAGCTTGCCCCTGTGAAATTAATGCATGGAGAAGCAGGGTAGAATGTACATTGTCTGCAGGGACACTGATGCCAAAATGCAAGGAGGAAGGAAGGAACTGAGCTTTACAGGCATTCAGGTTCTTTCCTTAACTGACTAATCATATTAGTAATTCCTTCTCTCTTGGGAGGTAGCAGGTAAATGTGCAAAAGAAGCCAGGTGCTTCCACAAAAAAAGGAACATCAAGAGTAGCGTAATATATTGTCTGTCAGTTTCTTCCTTTGTTCGATTTACAACTTGTTCTCTCCTCCTTCCTTTTCCTCTCTTTTTTCATTCTTCTTTGTTCTCAATTTTATTTAATTCATACAGCAAATATTTATTGAGTACCTGCTTTAGGCAAGTTCTATGACAGGGATCTCCTTATTCTCCATTTCCTGCCCCACACTTACCTGTGCTTTAAACCTATCTGTTGTCTGTGTGGGAACTGCCAAATATATTGAAGGAAAACAGTGAGGCAAAGCATATATATATCTGTATCTATATATATAGATAGAGGGAGAGACTGGTACTTTGTTGGGTATTATTTTTAATTCATTCGTTTAATCATTCAAAACATATTTACTGAGCATTTAGTGCGTAATACTTTGCAAGTATTGGGGATAGCACAATAAATAAGAGGGGAGAAGTCCTTGCCTCAAGGTGTTTATATTACAGTTAGGGAGATTGATAATAAGCAAACAAATAGACATATAATGTCACACAGGGTAGGGAGGGAAGATCTCTCTAATGGGATTGTCTGTAAGCATAGATCTGAATGGAGTGAAGTAGTTAGCCATGCAGATGTATGGGAAAAGAGTCTTCAAAGCAGATGCAACAAGTATAAAAGACTTGGGACAGAAACAAATTGACCTAAAAGAATTATATAGAACATTGTATCCCCAAACCTCAGAACACAATTTCTTTTTAAGCACACACAAAATGTTTACAAAAATTGACCATATGTTGTTCTTTCATAATTTAAGTCTCAATAAATTTTTTAAAGATTGGATTTATATATGATATGTTGTCTGAACATCATGTAACTAGGCTAAAAATCAATTTAAAACACGCATTACTGTGTGTTTGTAAATTAAGAACCATTTCTAAATAGCAGAGATGTTGAAATAAGAACATCTTATTTATCAGAATGGATATCATAATGCATATTAGAATTATTTTGAACTTAATAGAAATACTGCATGTTGAGATTTGTGGCATACAGCAGTTAAGTAGAGGGGACATTATAACCACATATATAAATAAATTCTAAAGAAAAATGATTAAATATAACAAAGCAAGAACCCATCTCATCAAGTTAAAAAAATATCAAAGTAAGACTGTGAAAATTAGAAGGAGGGAAATGATAATATTAAAAAATTGAAAATAAATAAAAATAAGGCAAACATTTAATAAAAAGGATCAACACAACCAATAATTCTTTAAAAGGCTGGAAAGACTGCCAAACCTTTGATGAGATCTACCAAGGTGGTAGGGAGAAGAAAAGAAAGCACACATAATTATCATCAGAAAAAAAAAAGTGAAGGACACCTGGATGGGTTAGTCAGTTAAGTGTCTGCCTTTAGCTCAGGTCATGATCCTGGGGTCCTGGGATTGAGTCCCACATCGGACTTCTTGCTCAACAGGAAGCCTGCTTCTCCCTCTGCCTCTCTGTCTCTCTCTCTCTCTCTCTGACAAACAAATAAATGAAATCTTAAAAAAATAAAAATATAAAAATAAGTGACAAGAGATGCTGCAGTCTAAAAAAAAGAGGATGTTACAAACACTTATAAACTAACAAATATTATTTATCAAAGCTGACAAAAGAAGTAGATAACCTACATACTTTATATCCTTTTAAAAATGTAAATTCATGCTCAAATACTTATCAAAAATTAACTCTAGGCCTACTTGGTTTCATTAAGACATTCTCCCAAGCATTCAAGGAAGAAATAACTTTAATTATATATAAACTATTCAAAAAATGGAAAATGTGTGAGACTAGCATAATATTAACACTAAAACCCAACAAGGATACTATTAAAAAAAAAAAAAAAAGGACAAAGTCACTGTGAGATAATAAGAAATATGTATTGGTCTCTGCCCCCAGTTCCTGCCACAGAGCTCCTGAAATCCTTGCAATTTACTAAGTGTTAAAAGTACTGGGGCGCCTGGGTGGCTCAGTTGGTTAAGCGACTGCCTTCAGCTCAGGTCATGATCCCAGGATCCTGGGATCGAGTCCGGCATCGGGCTCCCTGCTCTGCGGGGAGCCTGCTTCTCCCTCTCCCACTCCCCCTGCTTGTGTTCCCTCTCTCGCTGTGTCTCTCTCTGTCAAATAAATAAAATCTTAAAAAAAAAAAAAGTACTGGGAGCATCTGTTGTTCTAATATTTGGTCTTTGACCCCATCCCCGACTATTGGAGGGGGCCACTGAGAGGATGTGACCATTGGTTGATCTGTGAGCCGGACCCTGGCAATTGGAGGCTCCTCATCTCCTCCCCTTTCCAAGGAATGTGTGCTCTATCTACCATCCCCACACCAAGAGCTATTTCAAGGATATGGCCTTGAGAGAGTCAGGTGTTGTTGAGGCCACTTGGACAGTACCCATGACTGAACCACATTAAGTCCTCTACATAAATTTTAAAGATTCTGGTGGACAGGTATAGACATCTACTCATCTTTCAACTCCCCAAGACAAGCTGCCTATGTTATGTTCCCTTGCTTATTAAACCTGCCACCATCAATCTGGAGTGGCCTGTATCTTTCTTTGGTCTCTCCTTGTATGGGGCCAGTTTCAGATTTTATAGAGGGAACTCCCAAGATTGTGAACCAACACTGAAACAGGACTCTTAAAACCCCTGTAAATTCCTAACTGATTAGAGCACTAGGAGCATCTTTTCTTCTAATGAGGCTCTGAATGGGCTCCTGGAAGTCTCCTGGATGCGGGCTGGTCCCAGAAAGACCAAGCCATGATTAGAAGCTTGGAATTTTCAGCCCTACTCCCCCGCCCCAATCCTTCCAGTAAGGAAGCTTCCATAAAATCCCAGTAGTATGGGGTTCAGAACCTTCCAGGCTGGTGAACATATCCATATGGGGAGGATGATCTGCCCCAACTCCACAGGGACAGAAGCTCCTGTGCTCAGACCTCACCCCATTCTTCTGAATATTCATCTGTATCCTTTATCATATCCTTTAATCAACTGGTGAACATAAGTGTTTCCGTGAGTTCTGTGAGCTGCTCTAGCAAATTAATCAAATGGAGAAGGGGGTCACGAGAACCTCCAATACGTCGCCAAATTGGACAGAGGTTGTGGATAAACCAGGGACCTATTACCTGCTATTGGCATCTGAAGTTGTTAGGAAGAGTCTTGTGGCACTGAGTCCTTAACCTGTCGGATCTTACACTACCTTCAGGAAGATAGTGTCAGAATTGAGTTAAATTGTAGGACAGCCAGCTGGTATTGTGGAGAATTGCTTGCTGTGGGGAAAAACTTCACACATTTAGTGACCAGAAGTGTTAGAAGTGAAGTGTTCTATAAGAGTAACAAAGAAGACTCCCAAGAGAAAGACCCATAGGAGGAAAAACTGAGGTTGCCGTTTTATAGTCACTCATAACTAATACTAAACATAAAAAAAACTGAATCCAGAAATATGTGAAATGATGATGTATCTCATCCAAGATTAATATCTCAAGAATGAAAACTGATTTAACTATAACAAATAAATTGGTATAATTCATCTTATTTACAGATTAAAAGAGAAGCAGCATATCTCAATATCTCAATAGAGGCAGAAAAAAATGCTTAATAATATCCAAGATCCAGTCATATTAAAAGAAAGTACAAAACTAAGAATAAAGGAGAATTTTTTTGATCTGCCAAAGCACATCTACAAATGAAGTACTGTAAACATAATATTATATGGTGAAATATTAAAAGTTCTCCTTTTGGGACCAGGAACATGACAATGATGTCCACATGACCATTTTTATTTAGCTTCATATTTGAAGTCTTAGCATTAAACTAGGAAGAAAATGATACAAAAAATAAAAGAATTAGAAAAGAATGTATATTGGGGTGCCTGGGTGCCTCAGTTGTTAAGCGTCTGCCTTCAGCTCAGGTCATGATCCCAGAGTCCTGGGATCGAGCCCCACATTGGGCTTCCTGCTTGGCAGGAAGCCTGCATCTCCCTCTCCCACTCCCCCTGCTTGTGTTCCTGCTCTTACTATCTCTCTCTCTGTCAAATAAATAAATAAAATCTTAAAAAAAAAGGAAAAGAATGTACATTAAATTATTACCATAATTTTAATTAATATTGTTTTCATGGAAAATCCAAAAGAATTTATAGATGAATAATTAGAAGAGGAAAATTATTAAATAGGTTTTTATAAATTATTATAGATAAATTATTAGCATATAGTTTAAATTATTAAATAAGAAAGTTATGCAAAGTTGTTAATTATAAAATCAAGTTAGAATAAATTTTAATACCACATTCCAGCCATGAATAGGTGAAACAAGAAACAACTAACAACTAAATCCAACTTATAGCATCATAAAAATCTATGAAATATCTAGTAGAGCCTAATAAAAGTTTTTAAATTCCTCTAAGAGAGAATAATAAAATATTACTGAAAAAAATAAACACAAAGTTAAAGATGTAACATGTTAAAGGATATGAAGAGTCATTATTTTAAAGTCATCATTTTGTCTAAATAGGTATAAGGAACCAAGATTATTCTAGTCAAAACCCCAACATGTTTTGGCAAGATAATTCTAACATTTTTACGGATATTTAATGACAAACAATAATTAAGATATGCCTGAAGAAAATAGTAAGGTAAAAGACTTGTTCCATCATATGTTGTTATTTATTATAAAGCAAAAGTAAGTAAGACACTGTGATATTGACAAATAAATCAATAGACGAGAATAACAAGCTTAGAGATAGACCCAAACATATATGGATTCAAATTTTCACAAAGGTGGCATTGCAGAGCAATAAAGACATGGACTTTTCAATAAATAGTGCTGAAGGGATAGGACTTTTTATTTTTTCAGGAATTATATATTCATATGAAAAAAAGTTGATTTAGTACTTTCTTTACATCATACACAAAACAAATTCCAGATCAAGGATCCAAATGTGAGCTTATGAGAATATCATTAAAACTTGGGAGATAAGCTATAAAAAGCACTAAGCATAAAGAAAAAAATGAATACACTTGGTCATAATAAAATTAAATTTTTTCTTCATTATAAATCATTTTAACAATGTGAAAAGGCAAGTAAGGGAGGAGATATTTGCAACATGCATAATCAATAAAAGGGTTTGTATTCAAAATTTATAAAGACATTTTATGATCCATTAAGGAAAAGACAGACACCCAAAAGAAAAATTAGCAATAGACTTGAATGATCCAAAGATTAAAGTCAAGGCCAATAACATATGAAAGGGGGCTCAGTCTCATTTGTAGTCAGGAAATTGCAAATTAAAGTCACAAGGAATGATAGCTACTTCCCTACTTAGATGGACAAAAATTTAAAAATCTGACAAATCCTAAGAGATGTTTAGGGTTATGGAAACAGTCCTATACTACTGTTGGAAGGCTAAATGTTTAGAATTTTGTAAAAGTTGGCATGATCTTCTAGTATTAATGATCCATATATTCTCTGATGACCCAGGAATTCCAGTGTTAGATATTTACGCTAAAGAAACTTGTGATTATGTGGACCAAGATACCTGGGTAAGAATGTTCATGACAGCATTGCTCAAAATGCCCTCAAACTGGAAATGTGCCAAAGATCTATCAACACTAGTGTGGATTAAAAAAATGTGGTATGTTTGTATAAAGTGAAATTCTATACATCAAAATAAGTAAATGAATGCAGCTGTGCACAACAGCATAGCTTACCTTAAGAACATAAATTTGAACAAAAGAAGGAAGACACAAAATGAGACATAAAGACTGATTCCATCTACATAAAGTTCAAAGTACACAAAACTAAAATTACTGTGTATACACATATATATTTAAAAGAAATTATCTTTAAAATTAAGATAACATGCCCCAAAAGAAAGGAAAGTGTTTGTAATCAGGAAGGTTACACAGGAACATCAGGGTTTCTGGTAGGCTTACATCATTCTAACCTTGATTGGTGTGGTTTTATAGATGTTCATTCATTCATTAAACTATACACTCATATGTTAGGATTGTTTCAGTGCATGTTTTATTTTCAATAAAGATTGTATCTCCTCCCTCCAAAAAAATAAAGGAAAAGCTGCAGCCTGGCCCTTGAAATAGTTACAATCTGGTAAGTGACAAAGTTGAAAAAACAATTACTTTTTCCTAGTTGAGTATAATAAAGGCTATAAAGATAGAGCTCTCCCTTCTTCTAAGATGTCACAGAGAAATGACCAATTAAAACTTTTAGGCAGGGCGCCTGGGTGGCTCAGTTAGTTAAGCGACTGCCTTCGGCTCAGGTCATGATCCTGGAGTCCCAGATCGAGTCCCGCATCGGGCTCCCTGCTCAGCAGGGAGTCTGCTTCTCCCTCTGACCCTCCCCCCCTCTCATGCTCTCTCTATCTCATTCTCTCTCTCAAATAAATAAATAAAATCTTTAAACAAACAAACAAAAAAAACCTTTTAGGCAGGAATCTAAGTATTAAAAAGCTTGCAACTTTCATACAACTAGGGCACCTATTGTATAAGGATCATTACTGTAGGAAACAGAATAAATCTTCCAAATTATTGAATTTCACTATCAAAATCTCTAAGCAGTTATAAATCAGGAAATATTAGAAATTATACATGATCATAAAGAGTTATTGTCCCCTTTTCTGCTCCCTATCTATAACCATCTAGATAGATTCCATGACCTGAAGCAGAGAATCAGTTGGATAAGAAATGAGAGCTAGCTCATTGTTGGTCTGTCTCTATATTCCAACAACATCTTGTGAATCTCAGTGCAAAGAGGACCAGTGCCTTCCTGGTCCTGTTTAGATCTCTGGCAGTCAGAAGGTTTCTCAATGTCTCTTGCTAATGTCATGCTAATATGAAAACAATAGAGAGATGGTTGATGGGGGCAGTGTGGATGTTTGCTCTGCCCTGGATCCACGCACAGTCCCAAAGTGACACAAAACAGCCATTGATTCTTCCCCTGCCTATGGAAAGGGGATGGAAGTTACCTGGAGGAGAGATCCAGCACACCAGAAGGAGAACCTGAAACATAAATGGAACTTGACAAGAAATCACAAAGATTGGCTCATCTCCGTGCCTCTGATTTTCCATCCTTGTGCACCACCTGCCTAAAAGGAACACACTTGAGACAAGATACAGCGAACGGCATCTTAAAAGATGCTTAAAAATGTAAAACAATACTAACATTAGAATGAATGCCCTCCTCTCCATTAGTGATTTACAACATTCAGAATTCAGTAATGAATGCTGGCAAGAGGAAAGGGAAGATGGGGTTGGGGGAGGGAAAGACAGAATTTAAAACGTGAATTGACTCAGAACGCATAGTATCAGTAGTCAATCTACTTGGAAGTTACTAGTTGACATTTTCTGTATCATGCAGAATGAAGGCTAAGAATCACCAATTAAATGGAGTTATATAAAACAGAAATTATTTCATACTCTTGGGCTTGGGGCCATTACTATTATTATTATTATTTTTTTTTTACCTGCAGTCTATCCAACAATTTCCATCTTAGTTTTCAGGATTGTGTGTACTTGATCTCAATGGCTGCTCCGGAAGCAATATCCCATAGGCTGTGAAAAAATGTCTAACCGAGGCTTCACATGTAAAGCTAATGTTTACTTGAGCGATCTTAATTCAGAAAAAGCTGTGCAAGATGGATTCCGTAATTTGATAATGTAGCCAAAGTCCTTCTCTTTGCTGATACATTTACAATGCCTTGTAATTTTGGTTTCTCCTATTTGCAAAGAAACTCTTTAGCACTTAACCATTTAAATTTCAGAGAAAGGTAATTAAGGAATAATTTTCCCATGGTGATGTTTGTGGTCTTATCAAATGAATCAGCTTCAAGCAACTCAGTAAAGGTTGCATTCAAACTGAGCCTGGTTTATAATAATGGAAGCAGATGGTTTACTGAGTTAGGGAATGAGAACTGATTATTCCCTTATAAAGCAAATCACTTTAATGACATCAGTGGAGAGTGATAATGGACTGTACCACTTGTAACAGAGTAAATAGCCATTTTTATATTACTTGCTTTCCCCCAAATTGGCTACTAGCAGTGAGAATAAAATATATGGCTGTCTCATATCTCGAAGCACTAAACAAATTGCACTAGACACATGCAACAAAGCACGGTAGGACATTTGCTGATATTTATAACTTGAGCCCAGGCTAAAAAATCCACATTAAAAAGTTCACAATTCTCCCCATTTATTTTCCAGCCGTTTAGGTGTTACTTCCTCAATTCTTAGCTGCTGCAGTTATTCTGGAATAATGCATAATTGGTTTTTAGCTCACAATGCTAAAGATGTGCTGTGGGGCTCTTCACAATTTGTCATTTCCAAGACAAAATATAAGCTATTTTCTGGGCTTGTAGTTCTTGAAAAAGGAAAAGTGTCCCTAGCAAAAATAATAGAAAAGAGTATTAAGATACAGAAATGCACCTTTTAAATTATTCTTGAATGAAGACTTTGTGCTGATTTGGAGCAAAGCTTGGGTTTTGGCTTTGTCTTTCTTCTTTAATCCAGGCTTTCTTCCCACCCCTTTCTCTCATGCAGTTGGTGTTCTGTCAGGGAAGGCTATGTATTCATCTCGGAGTCACTCCTCCAACAACATTTTCTCTCTTCCTATTGGATATGCTCTGAGCCTCCATACATTCTGCCATTGATTCTCTTTATAAGTTGGATGATTCTACGTGATCCAGGGCAACACAGTCAATTTATGCCAAGACAAACAGGTTCTTGTTTCCATGCTTGGCACCCATAACTCACGTAGCTAGGAGGGTTACTTTAAATATGGGCAAATACTGTAGCCTCTCACCAGAAGAGGCTCTATATTCAGAAATCAGTTTGTTCTCCAGCTGCAGTAGCTATATAACTGTTCTGAACAGGGTTCTCAAACCCTGTCACGCCAACCTGGTGGTCCATATTGTATCCTCAAGCAGAGAATCTGTGTTGTTTTAGAGAGTTAACAGATGTCCTTTCTCCTTTATTCCTCTTGAAGATCACTGAATAATAAATGAGAGGAAGTGGAGTATGAGGAGAAGAATCTAAAGGCCATATACAGGGATGCAGAGATAACAAAAAGTTATCTCATTCTGATCTAATGGCAGTAGCTTCCTGGAATCTTCTACTGAAAAGGATGCTGAGGACACATGTTGGCTCACGGGGAAAGCAGTACCATATTGGATTGTGATATCTGCCTCAGCGTAAGATATAGAATAGCATGTATCACATGGTTCCTACCCATGACACATAAGAATTCCATGCATTTGTTTGAAGTTTCATAGCTGTTGGAGCATCACTGGATGTTGTGTACCATCTAGTTGACATTTTAAATAGAAATCATATGGTCTCTTTTCTAATGTAGAACCTCAGGGTAGACCACTGAGGACATATTAGCAAAATGATACAGAGAGTACTTAGTAATTAATAAATTGCTTTGATTATAGCAATAAATTGCTATAATTTAATTATAAATTCCTTATAACCAAATATATGCTAGTATAATCAAGTTTTTAATTTGTTCACAAACTCACCATGGGTGGTTTGTTTAAAAAGGACCAAATCCTCAGACAAACCTGAAGCAGAGAAATGCCCTGCATATTCAGGCTTATTTTAATGTAGAGTTTCCATGTAGTCCACTCTCTCTTTCTCTGGAGAATTTTAGATGGCATTTATTTTCATTTGGAGATCAATGGCTATTCCTTATTGATATTTACATTATCTTGAATCCTAGAGCTTGTTCATGATAGAAAAAATGTTTTTATTTAAATTATTTTGATTTATTTATTACTTTGCCCTGCCATACAAGTACTATTGTACATATCTTCAGCCAGAAAAAGTAATTATCGTTGGACATGCAGCCATGCCCTTACAATAAAACCCAGACTATTTTAAATAAAAATATATCTATCTAGGTACACTGGTCTTATAAAAACGTTTCTTTTTTTTTTTTTAAACATTTTTTTTTTTTAAGATTTTTATTTATTTATTTGACAGAGAGAGAGACAGCGAGAGCAGGAACACAAGCAGGGGGAGTGGGAGAGGGAGAAGCAGGCCTCCTGCCGAGCAGGGAGCCCGATGTGGGACTCGATCCCAGGACCCTGGGATCATGACCTGAGCCGAAGGCAGACGCTTAACGACTGAGCCACCCAGGCGCCCAAAACGTTTCTTTTTTTTTTAAATTTTCTTATGTTAATCACCATACATTACATCATTAGTTTTTTAAAAACATGTTTCTTTACATAGATCCGTGGTTCACAACAGGAGGTGATTTTGCCCCTTATGGGACATTTAGCAATGTTTGGAGATAGTTTTGGCCATCATATTGGGAATCAGAGGACTGCTGGTAGCATCAGCTGGATAGAAGACAAGAATACTGCAAAATGCCTGGGAAAGCCACCCACAACAAAGAATTAGCTAAAATTCAGAGACCTGTCCTAACTCATGGTGTAAAACACTCATGTTGTAAGTCATAGTTGTAAACATGTTTTTACTGGTCTTCTACTTAGTAACCTAATTAAAGAGCACAATAATCTGAAATCAGTCATAAATCTCTATTGAAATTTATCATTATAAACTTAAGGTGTCAATAATCTTTATCACTAATATTTACCAAAATAGACTAAATGCTGTGACACAAATGAAGGCTTAAGAAATTTTAAGGATGAAATAATAGAATATATTCTGTGACCACAGTGGAATTGAACTAGAAATCAATAATAGAAAAAGAAAAAGAAAATCCCAAATCTTTACAATTGAAATAAAATACTTCTAAATTATCAATGGATGAAAGAGGAGATAAAAAAGAAAATTATAAAATATTTTGAAATGATTATAAAATAATGAAAATATGATGATCATATAAAGCAGTACTTAGTGGGAAATTTGTAGCTTTAAATACATATTAGAAAAGAATAATAAATGAAAAATCAATAAGCATTCATCTTGAGAAGTTATAACATAACTTTAAAAAATTATATATGAAATCCCAGCATATATAAAAAGGCAAATACATTATGACTAAGTGGGGTTTATTCTCAGAATGCAAGATTAGATTAACATTTGAAAATCACTCAGTGGAATTCCCTACTTTAACAGAAAAAAATGGGGGAAAAACATACGGTCATATCAATATATGCAAAAGAAGTTTTTTATAATTTTATTTATTCATTTGAGAGAGAAAGAGCATGAGAGCACATGAGCTAGGGGGAGGGGCAGAGGGAAAAGCAGACTTCTGGCTGAGCAGAGAGCCCAACTTGGGGCTGGATCCCAGGACCCCAGGATCATGACCCTTGAACCAAAGGCAGATGCTTAACAGATGCTTAACAGACTGAGCCACCCAGATGCCCCTCAAAAGAAGCTTTTAAAAATAAATATCTATTCAGGATATTTTAAAAATCTCTCAGTAAATTAAATTTGAACTAGATGTGAAGTTCTTTAATCTGATAAAGAATACCTATGAAAAAAACCTAAAGCTAGTACCACATTAATGAAAAAAATAGTGTATGCCTTCCAGTTGAATTTGGGAACAAGTCAACAATGTCCACTGTTACAACATCTAATTGACCTTGTCGGTCATGCTTCTTTTTTGGGTTTCTTTGTTTTTTGGAGTGATTCTCTCTCTTTCTCTCTCTCTCTCAATGCTTCTTAACTGTTGTTCAAACTGTTCTGTTTGAACAGTATCTACTCCACAGAAGATACTGTACACTGAAAATTATAACACATTGATGAAAGAAATTGAAGAAGACATAAATGGAAAGACATCCCCAGGTGCAAACTGAAGTTACAAAGAAGATAGTTGATAGAGGGAACATAAGAGAGCAGAAGCACAAAGTGAAGGAAAAGCATCATGAGCCAAAGTTCATACAATATTTAGATAACAATAATCACAAGTACCATTTATTGTGCCTTTACTTTATGCCAAATTTTGTTATACAGGTTTATTCAGTCTTTGTAGATTACAAACATAGAGATCTTTCAGTTAGTCAAGGCTAAGACAGGAAAACAGTCATTATAAGTACTAAGGAATTAAGGCATAGTTATATAAACTAGACCTTACACAAATATGACAGGAGCTGAGGAAGTGAAAGTCTGGAAGAGGAGGGTGTGAGGAGACCAGAGAAACCATCAGTGACAAGTCAGCCTGAAGGACTGGTACAGATGGACAAATCAGAGCTTGCAGATCAGTGAAAGAAGCCAAGCACATCTGGCCACTGAAATCGGGCTGCAATGGGGTAGCTCTATGGGATACGTTTGCCTCTCTGTAGCTATTGCTTTTGTGAGTCTATGGCCAAGCACCTGGTTGTAGGCCTGTAGCCACTGTTGATCATCAAGGCCAGTAACTAGGAAAAGGAGTTAGATGTGGAATGGAAGAGAGAAAGGACAAGCTGAAACTGCCAGATATTTCCACACTCATCCTTGACCATGTCTGATCATGGTGATCTACTAAAAGTAATGACTTCTTCACTTCATCTTCCTAATCCCAAGCAAGTTCTTCTTTTGGCCAACTGTAACCTGGAACCATATGGTGAAGAGGATCTTGGGAAACACAGATCCTAGCTTGAACCAAGTATACATAAAGCAAAGCAATGCAATCTATTTTGCCCATTTTACAAATGAGGAAAGGAAAGCTCTCGCTGGTGAAACAATTGGCCCCAGGTTGTTATTATATGTGCTGCCGAAGCGAGCACAATTGGCCCCAGGTTGTTAAACATTGAGTAGATACTTGACCTGTGACCCAAACCCAGGTGTATCTGATGCCAAATTCTGACCCTTTCCGATGCTCTATGCTTAGTAAGGATAAGTTATCCGCTTGAAGGGTTTTCTGGTTCAGGTTCCACATTGTTACATTCAGGTAGTTTTCTTGAGGGGTTTTTTTGTATCTTGTAACCAAACAACATCGTATGTGGTTTTAGTGAAGATTAGATGTGTCTGTATAGAATGAGTATTTTAATAATACTTTGCCCTGTGAGCTCTTGGTTCCTTGTAACTATTGATGTAATGGCGGCTGATGATGATGAATGGTCTTCACCTTCAACAGCTTCATAAAGGGAAAAGCATGGGCCAGGGTTTCTGGACAAAAGTTCAGCTTTGCCACTTAATCTCGGCTCTAATCATAACCTGTGAATTTCAGGTTTTTTAAATCTCTAAAAGAGGATAATACACTCTTCTCCCCTTTCTAGGGTTTTTGTGAAAATCAAATAAAATTATATTTTTCAAAACAAAGATAAAATAAAAGGATATTCACAGAACCCAAGGAACTATATTTCTTGATTCCTGGGCTTGAGCTTTTCCATTTAGCCTTAACAGTGATTTTCCAGAGTGAAACGTCTAACTGTAATGATCTCTATTATCCAGGGAGGTTTTGAAAAAGACACAAAGAAGGTATGTGCAAAATATAATCTACAAACCAAAATGAAGCCTTATTATTATTGGATCATTTCATTTTTAATGATTTCCTTTTGAAAACACGGAAGAGATAAGCTTGCTGTTATGGCCACCCACCCCCACTCTGTCTACCGCGCACCCACCCCCACCTTGATGAAAGCTCTAGGCTGAGCTATGTCTGCAATCTTGCTACTGTTTTGGTGCTATGCCTCAGCACCTCGTGCAGAGGGAGATTTCAGGGTGGTTCTCTCTCGAGTTCCCCATTCCTTTAAGGAAGCTGTAGTTCTAATCTGTGGCGTGAAGACCTTTTGCTTACCCTGTTAGATTAAATCACAGGCTTCCTTATCAGCACAGAGCTGAGAGAAAGCTTGCAAATCGAATATAGACTTTACCTGTGAGCAGCATGAAAAATAAACGGAAACTAGCGCATCCTTGCAAGGAACACTCATTGTTGGTCCAGATGTTTCTCTAAGCACAATGCAGCATTCGGATTGCAATTAGGCCTCCTCCAAATTAAGACTTTAGCAACATCTCAGCTTTAAAGAACTCATAGATGAAAGTCATTTGTACTGCAATCTTTGTTGTGGTTTAAAAGGGAAAAAAAAACTCTTAAAAGGGAAATGTGTGGGGTATTGAGCCATCCCGTATAGCCAAGGACTTTTATTTGGGCTGGTTTTCCCCTAAAGAGCTGATGAGATATGAAAGAAGTCAGACCCAAGACAAGTATCCACAGTGTGAGTGGTGTTCCTTAACAACCTGGGCTCCCATACTCAGCACACCATGCAGGGTGGGTGGCATGAAGTAGTGGAAAAGGTATGAGTGATTTGGCCAGTTAGACCTGAATTTCTGGTTCCACACTTCTTTACTGGATCATTTTAAGGATAACCTAATATATGTTTTTCTTTTGGAAAATACTGCCTACCTCAGAGTTTCTTTTTTAAGAAAATTTTATATCCTGATCTCTTTGCTTCTTCCTTTTCCTGCCTTCCTCCTAGGAAGCTGTACATGGACAGACCAGCTTCTGTGAGCTGGTAATTGGCTTGTGCTTAATGCCCCAGGAACTTCTGAGAAGTTTCTTAAGGACACTTGTACCTGAGCCTCTGGACCTCTCTAGACAAAGTCAGTCTAAGCTCAGAACAGCAAAGATGCTTGTGATGATATTGAATGTAGACCAAAGACAGAGCAGGTTGTGTGAATGACATATACACCCATAAGCATGAACATTTGCTTAGGTCATAACTGAAATTTCCAGTAGCTCCCAGGCCTCCTAACAGGAGAAGTGGATTATCAAATCTTCTCCAAAGATGAAGAAGAATCAGGTGTTAGATAACTGAGCTAATTCCCTGTAATGACCACCTAAGGCTAAATCAATTGTTTTCTGGTCAGCAGTCTGTGTAGCAACTCTCAACTAATAAACTGATGAGCAGAGAGAACAAGAGCAGTGAGAAGGGAAAGGCCCTGTTTTGGTCCTAGGGCCAGGCCTTCTCTGTCTGGATGACCTGTGTGCCCTAGGGCTGGGAGAAGGCTCAACATAAGCAGAATAACATGAATTGTAGGGATCAGTCCATCAGGAACACTAAAGTCTCCCAGGGAAGCTTTAAAAGGAGGGTAGTCAATTAATTTGGGGTGAGAGGTCTAGGTGCTCGGCTTAGGGAGTGGAGTCCATGGTGAGTATCTCTCATCTGCTGTACTGATTTGTCCTGTATTACATTCCTGTGGCAGGTGATCTGTTTTTGTCTTTCATTACCTTCTATGCTTTGCTTTATGATGAGGACACTTGGTGCAAACCATATCTTTTCAACAGTGAGAAGAATCAACTTGTTCCTTCAGAAAGGGAGACAAACCATAAGAGATTCTTAACTCTAGGAGACAGAGGGTTGCTGGAGGGGAGGAGGTTGGGGGGAGCGGGTAATTGGGTGATGGGCATTAAGGAGGGAACTTGATGGCATGAGCACTGGGTGTCGTATACAACGATGATCACTGAACTCTACCTCTGAAACTTGTAATATGTTTTATGTTAATTAATTAACTTTAAATAATTTTTTAAAAAAGCATCGACTTGTTCCTTTCTGTTTTCTGTTCTTCTGATCATCGCACCATCAATGCATCTTCACCCACAGGTTCTTCCCAAAGGAGCAGTTGTATCCAGTTTGCAGTCTTAGAAACAGTCGCAGCTGTAGCCTCATCAAGCTCCTGAAAGATATTCTATAGCAGCTACCTGGCCTGCCCTCCAGAGAGAGATGGAGGGCGGTGTCACAGGGTCAGCATACCCAGCACAACCCAGGTAAGAGTTCTCCTCAGAGTTCTGAGTTTCCACTCCACTTTAATAAGTCTGACCACTTGCTGTTGTCCTTCATTCCAATCAGAGTAGCTGCTTCCTGCAGTCTTCACCTTACAATGATCTTTTTCTACCCCTTTTGTCACCTAGTTAGCTGAATATCTAGTTAGCCATCTTTTTAATGAATTCTTTCTATTAAAAATGCAGTATGATTTATTTTTCCTCTTACAGCTATCGCAATTGGTACCAAACCCCACACCATCCAAAATGAGATTGCAGATAGGTTTGGAAATGTCCTTGAGTTTGAATGCAGAGTTGGACACCTTGCCAGTGGCAAATTGAATGCTAGTAATGCATGGCATGCAGGGCCATCACAATTAATCAAATTGTCACCTGCACTAAATGGTGACGATATGCCTACTGAATATTTCTGCCTCCTGTTGGGACCCTAGATAATAGAGTTTATTTGGAGGATCTGTTAGATAGAAAATTTAACTTGCATATGGCTTTCCTTGGCTCATAGAATAAAATCCAAACTTCATCCCATGGATTTGACTTTTCCACAGTATCTTTTCTGTTTCCCAAATTGTCTCCTACCCAACATCCCCTTGCTTACAAACCTCCAGTCCTCCTTCTGACCCTCACAGGAGGAAACTCTCCCTCACCTAAGGTCCTATACAATAGTGGTTGACTATCACTGAGATGCACTTTACCCAGGTCTTTGTATGGATAGCTCTCTTTCATTCAGAATATAGCTCTAATGTCACTTTATTGCAAAGTCCTTCCATGCCCAGACAGTCACTGTATCTATCTGGAAAAGGTGGCCAGCACCTTGATACTTGAATGCCACTCAAATTAACTGAGAAAAAAATAGAAAAATATTCATCATATTTCAAATGGAGAACAGTCAGGAGAACATAAAATTGTAGGTCATTGTTTAAGCAGTCAACACTCAGCTACTTAGTTTCAGATAAGTGTTCTTTTACTTTATTTATGTATTTCCTTTTTTAAAAATAGAAACATACTTTTCTTTTGGCAGATGACCAATAAATGGCATTATGAAATCAATAATGCCTATCAGATCTTTATCAACTTAACATGTTTACTGATTATTGCCCTGGTCATTTTTCCAAAACAGAATTGTGCCCAGAAGGAATGCTCATTGCATATAAAAAGGTGTAGAATGAGCATTGTTTAGAATTCTCTAAGAATTGTTCATTTTCAAACTTTAAATTGAAAAATTAGAAGTAACTAAATAACACATAAGAAAGTATGGAAATATTAGGTATTTGAACAGGTAATGTTGAAAATGGCCTTTCAAATGGTAAATGATTAACAAAAAACGCTTGAAATTCATGACCCCTCTTTATAACAGGACAGATATAAAAAATAGATGAATTTGTGGATGCCCTTTTAATATTAATATGAGCAGAAATTTGGCTCTACTGATTTAGAGCCAAAGTATTAACAAGAGAGAGGATGCAATTTTCAGTTAGAGTCTCTCCTTGCTTCTTGGTTGCCTCCTTGTGTCTGGCAGCTCCTGACACCCCCGGGCACTCCCCCAGAAGACCCCAGCAGCCCTTCTGGATGTTCATCATACAGCAGATATAAAAGTGGTAGAGAGCATTTGGAATCCTGCACTTGACACAGCTGGGGAAAGCTAGGGGCAACAAAAGCAGAGACAAACAAAGAAAGGTTGGCAATTAGAAAAGGTGAACACAGCTTTCTTGGCAGGTACTGGTTAGATGATACATGATAAGAGGTTCCCTGCTCATTCACTAAGCCCAACTCCTCAGCCAGGCAGCCTTCTATTTGGCCAGAAAGCCAAAATAGGATTCAAGGTGAGATTTTTTTTCTCCCTTAATTCTGGAAGATTTCTAAGGCACAAGGCTATGATTTGTTTTTCTCACAACTCCTGAGATTTAACTCAGCATACCTCAGAGACATGTTACATAAACCCAAAATGAAAGCTTCCTGGATTATAATGTCATTTGTTTACATTGGGACTGTAGGTCATTTCAGTGACATGAATTAAAAAGCTGATAGAATATTGAAAATGCTAGCCTAATCCTCCACTAGCCACCCTACCACCCAACACACACACGCACACACACACACACACGATAATTCAAATATCTGAAAGCAACTCAATGTTCCCATGTTGGCTACTTTGCTTGGAAACCTGGTGGTGTGCCAGTTATTTCTTCACATTAATATGGAACAGACTTAACCTAAGGTCTTCCTTCCAGATAGTCTGACTGAATTGGATTAGGACTAGATTTTAAAATTCACTTCTGAGAGAAAATTCCCCTGAGCAGAAAGAGACAGCTGATGTATTAAATGTTCATAAAAAAAAAAAAAAAGAGGGAGAGAGATTTATATCTCTACTAGGCTTATTTCTTGCTGAAAATATTCTGTCCTTTTCAACATGTAGAACCCATTTTCAAAGGAGAAAACATCCTTGGGAAAGACAGAAAAGAAAGAAGGTTAAGAAAGAGTCTGACGTCTCTCATAGACCATCTCTGAGTTGTTCTACAAAGCTGGTATACTTGTGCTTTCAAAGTGACTAGAGACTGGAGAATTTGAAAACACTTAAGCCATCCAAATTTCTTTCTGAAATTGGAGGACAGATCATCTTATTTTCAAGAAAGGAAGAGACTCAAATCAGATATTTTAGCTTATAACCTGAAGTATAAAACCTTCAATTTAGATTGTTTTTAGTTTATCAATTGGTTTGAATATAGCCCACCTTGTTCTCAGAAAGATTTGAGATAGTTAAAATAATGCATACATTTTGGTAGATGCAGGAACTTTAAATAGAGAAGAAAATTGAGGCAGAAGGAAATGGAGGGTGGAAAATTCAGGTGGGATAAAAACTGAGTTTAATACAGTAATGGTTTGCTTCTTGCATTGGATGGAGAGCAAAGTGGTCTTCAAGCTTTCTAGCAACCAATGGGCATAGAGAAACATTACTGTCTACATGGTTCAGAGTGGCCAAAAGACAGAAAATGAACCAGTGGCTTCAGAAAAGCAACTTTTACCTGCTATCAAAAGAACACATTTTCTCCCATTTTTTTTTTAAAGAAGGGATACCCTGTCATATAATGAGCAAAATCTTTTTTTCTGAATATGGAATAAGTTTAAAAGAACTGTTTCACATAATGCCTCTCAGGGTAGGCTAGCAGCCATCATTCCAATTATGAGCACATTAAACCCCTTAAAATTTCCCAGAGAGAATTTGAGGTTGAGTGATATGATGCAGCAAAAGAGTGAGACTCCGGTGATGCAGCTCAGAACAGAGGTAGATAAAACACAATTCAGAACAGTGGTTCCTGCCCTGACTGCACATTAGAAACACGTAGGAGGTACTTTAAGAAAACACTGCTGAACACATGCCATCCCAGATAAATTAAATCATAGCTTCTGCAGCTGAATCCCACAAAAAGGGACTTTTTCCAAAAGTTTCTCAGATGAGTCTGACATGTTTCCAGCAATGATTGAGAGGAGTGAATGAACTGCAGAGACTTTGGTCAGTGGCCCATGCATCATGCTCTTTAGCCACATTTTGGAAATTGAGGCATGGCACGTCTGAATTTTTTGGTCCGTAAAAGATACTGGAAGTGCATCTAGTTATATTGCAAAATGAATAAAAAGCCATATACTACAACTGGGTTCTTATCTAAAACTGGATGATCAAGACACAGCTCTTCTGTGCAGAGGGAGCCCCTCTGGACAAAGCCAAATTTCTCGTAGGGAAATTACTACTGGTAAAAACGAACGGATGAGTAGCTGTTGGTTTCCCTCACATTAGGAGAGCTCTTTCTTGTTCATAAAGCACTTTCACATATACAATATCAACTGAGCCTTTTAAGAGCATTTGAAGCAGGTACATTATCATTTACATTTCATCAATTATTTAGCTGAGTTCCAAGAAGTAAAGTAATTTGCCCAAGGTTACTTAGCTAGTGACAGTCCAAGGACTAGAACTCACCTCTGCTGACCACTGATCCAGTACCCTCTGAAGCAAGCATTTCGTTCCTCTAACCTCAAACCTCCAAAACTTGCTCTCCTGGATAAATCCCACTGAGGATGCTCAAGAAAGAGGACAACAAAATAAATCTTTTGATTCTCCATCTTCTTTCAGCCACCACCACATTATTCTGCTCCCCTCTTCCGTTGAACATCGTAAGAGCTTTATCCATATTTTTTTCTCTAATTCCTCATCTTTTACTTTCAATTCATGGTACGCTAACTGGGCGTTAGTCCCCAACATAGCACTGGACAGGTCTGGAAAAGTCACTGTGGTAGTCAGCCTCCAAAGTGGTCCTCCATGTTTCCCACATCCTGCTACTGGGTAGTGTCTATGTGCCCTTCTGCATTGCCCCAGTGTTGGTCCCTTTGACTGATAACACATAGTAGAAGTTATGGTAGGTCACTTCTGAGATTGGGTTGTAAAGGCTGTGGCTTTCATGTTGGCTGTGTGTATTCTCTGTTTCTTTCACTCACTCTGGGAGGAGCCAGCTATCACGTGAGGACACTTGGGCAATCTATATGGAAAGCTGTCCACATGGTGAGGAACTCAGGATTCAGGCCAACAGGTAGCAAGAGACTAAGGCTTGCCAATGTCCACATAAGTGAACATGATATCAAATCCTCTTCTGAGAAGCTTCAGAGGGCTAGGGCCCCAGCAACCTCATGAGAGACCGTAAGCCAGAACCGCCCAGCTGAACTATTAGAATCCTGAGCCCCAGAGACTGTGTAAAAATAATATTTACTGTTTTAAGCTACTAGGTTTTAGGGTACTTCGTTATGCAGTGATAGATAACTAATATAATCATTGACATCTTCAATCTTGCCAAATGCAATGATCAATTGTCTTCAGCCATATTTCTCATAGTCGATCACTCTTTACTTAAAATGCTTTAATCTCACATGAACAGACATTTCTCCAAATAAGACATACAAATGGCAAAAACAGACACATGAAAAAATGCTCAACATCACTCGGCATCAGGGAAATACAAATCAAAACCATGATGAGATACCACCTCACACCAGTCAGAATGGCTACAATTAACAACTCAGGAAACAACAAATGTTGGTGAGGATGTGGAGAAAGGAACCCTCTTACTCTGTTGGTGGGAATGCAAGCCGGTGCAGCCACTCTGGAAAACAGTATGGAGGTTCTTCAAAAAGTTAAAAATAGAGCTACCCTATAACCCAGCAATTGCACTACTAGGTCTTTACAGATAAGATACAAACATAGTGATCCAAAGGGCACATGTACCCCAATGTTTATAGCAGCAGTGTCCACAAGAGCCAAACTATGGGAAGAACCCAGATGTCCATCAACAGGTGAATGGATAAAGAAGATGTGGTGTGTGTGTGTGTGTGTGTGTATATATATATAATGGAATATATGTGCGTGTATATATATATAATGGAATGTGTGTGTGTGTGTATATATATATATAATGGAATATTACTCAGCCATCAAAAAGAATGAAATCTTGCCATTTGCAATGATGTGGATTGAACTAGAGGGTATTATGCTAAGCGAAATAAGTCGGTCAGAGAAAGACAATTATCAGATGATTTCGCTCCTATGTGGAACTTAAACAAAACAGAAAATCATAGGGGAGGGGAGGGAAAATAAAATAAGATAAAATCAGAGAGGGAGAAAAACCATAAGAGACTCTTAACTGTAGGAAACGAACTGAGGGTTGCCAGAGGGGAGGTGGGTGGGGGATGGGGTAATTGGGTGATGGGCATTAAGGAGGGCACGTGATGTGATGAGCACTAGGTGTTGTGTGCCACTGATGAATCACTGAACTCTACCTCTGAAACTAATAATACACTATATGTTAATTAATTTAATTTAATTAAGATAATTTAAAAAAATGCTTTCATCTCTTGGATTTCAAGACACCTTAATATCCTGGTTTTCCCTCTACTTCATTTATCTGTTCTTATTCTTCATTGCTGCCACATCTTCTTTTCACCCTAAAAAGTCAGACCCCTTAATTTCCAAACCTCTTCTTGATTTACACTCTAGTCATAGATAATATCAGTCAGCCCCGTGGCTTAGTATTATCTCAATGCCATTGACTCTTGAATTTGTACCTCCAGTCCTGGTGTCACTGAGTTGTAGATCCAGCCACAACCACAAAGTTTCCCTTGAGTATCTAATGCTCAAATTCAGTATGTTTAAAGTAAAAATCGATTTCTGTCCTCACACTGATTCCTCATTCAGGATTTTCCATCTCAGTGAATGGCACCAACACTGCCCAATTGTTCAGATCAAAAAACTAGGAGAGATGCTTGATTTTTCTCTTTCCTTTCTCTTAGACTATTTAGAGGACAAATTGGTTTCTTTTTTTTTTTTTAAGATTTTTTACTTATTTATTTGACAGAGAGAGACAGCAAGATAGAGAACACAGGCAGGGGAATGGGAGAGGGAGAAGCAGGCTTCCCGGTGAGCAGGGAGCCCGATGTGGGGCTCGATCCCAGGACCCCAGGATCATGACCTGAGCCAAAGGCAGACACTTAACGACTGAGCAACCCAAGCGCCCCCCAAATTGATTTCTTGAACATAATGGCATTAGCATCACTAAGGAGCTTATTAGACATGCAGAATCTTAGGTCTCTTTCCAGACCTACTTAACCACAATTTTCATCTTTTTTTTTTTAAGATTTTATTTATTTATTTGACAGAGAAAGAGCACAAGTAGGCAGAGTGGCAGGCAGAGGGAGAGGGACAAGCAGGCTCTCTGCTGAGCAGGGAGCCGGACGTGGGACTTGATCTCAGGACCCCAGGATCATGACCTGAGCTGAAGGCAGCCGCTTAACTGACTGAGCCACCCAGGCACCCCTACAATCTTCATCTTAACAAAACTTTTAGTTGATTCATATGCACAGCTACATAGGAAAAGCACTAATCCAGAGGACTAAATTCTGTCAATTAACTAGTTATGTTCTGTGGCTCAGTATCCCCTTAATCTGCTCTTTAAAATTGGGGGGTTGGTTTAATAAGTTTGGAAAACACTGTATAATGCATAATTTAGGTTTTCAAAATTTCTTACAATAAAAAAATATATTGAACTCTGTTTAAGCCTGGTTTTTCACCTCTAAACCAGTTAAAATTCTTCCCCCTCCCTTCCTTCTTCTCTCTGTCTCTTGGATGCTTTCTTAGCCAGCATGTATTAATATTCATTGGAACTACTATTTTATTCCACTGAGAAACACTGTGCCTGATAGTCTGTCAGTTATTATTGTTTGGTCTCAGATTTTTAATTCATTTGTTCCCTCATCTATTATTTAACAAATATTTACTATTCTGCATAGAGCCTACTCTGTGCAAGATACTCTTCTATGTGTTGGGGTGAAAGCAGCGTAAGTCAGAGATGCATACTGTCTGTCCAGAGCGTGCATGACCATGCTGAGTCATCCTCAGCCATGTGAAATGGGGGGTTACAATTCCACATCCCACCGCTGGTGACCTTGCCGCCCTCAGGGAACAATTGGGCAGGGACAACAGGGTGGCATCAGGAACTAACATCCTTGTCTGACATCTATCTAAGATGGTCTGGCTCTATGATGAGAACACCCCATCCTCCTTCCCACATAGCCCCGTTGGGCACCTTGTGGCTTTCTGTAACATTTTGTTTGTTTGATTCTTCTGAGCTTCTGGGGCTGATCCTGACACCTTACATTGGATTGGGAATAAAACATTAATGGGTCAACACTCTTATAAAGTTTTGTGGGTTTTTTTCCTGAATCACACCTCTGTCTTGGGACGGTGGTATATGTCCAGGATTATATTGTGAATGCCTCTTTTTTTGCAAAATGTTTTCCCACTTATTTTCACTGGGTTATTTTTGATTATTCAGGATTCAACTCCAGCATCTTCTCCAGGAAGCCTGTTTTGAATTCCTTCCCCTGGGCTTCTGCTGTGTTTGCATAGCATAGCATCCTGTGTATCCTGATTATCTTCACTTATCACATTAAATTGAAATTCTCTCTCTGTGTCTTTATATCTCTTGCATTAGCTCTTAAGTCTCTCAAAGGCAGAGGTCTTCATTTATTCACTCTCAGAGCAACATTGCCTGTCTTACTTCCTGGATCGTGGCAGGCAGTCAGAATATTTGATAAGTTAAGCCGAAAACATTTGTGTAAGCTAGAACAGTAAGTTCCTTTGCCTGCCTGTAGATGAAGAATACAGGATTTGAGTAGCACAATTCCAGCTTTCTTAAATCTCAGAGTACTTAGTGAGGGCCAGTAAGGGTCATGACTATAGGGGCCAGACGAGTTAAGGTAAAGGAGGGACACGCAGCTGGTTTAAGACAGTAAGGAGTGATACAGAATGTGAAAAAGTATATCCAAGATGGCCAAATCGTATGCCTTTAAAAAATAAAAAAAGTCCAAACCACACACACACACACACACACACACACATATATATATATATACACACAAGTTAACCCATTTTTTTATTGCTTTCTAAAATACTGAGCTAAACTGCCAGTGACCTTATGGCCTTTGGTTGAGCTTATGGGTTTTTATAAGTACACCTCCTTTAAAAAATGCTACTTTTCTATATATCCCATAAAAAAAAATCACTGTTGAAAATCAAAAGAGTCCAAAGAAAGATATAGAAAACACCCATTATCCTACCACCTAGACCTATACATGCCCATATATTATTATATTACATATGTATTATGTAATATATGTAATATATAATAGATTCCAATTTCAGATAATTTCACATTTTCTTTTTAAAAATTCAGACATGAGGAGTACCTTTGATATGTCTCTAAATATTTATATATTCATTCAGTGAATATTTACTGATTATCTTGAATGTACCAGAAACATAATAACACATCCCACTATTTAATTAATCTCTAATTGTTGGACATACAAATTATTTCAGTGTTTTGCTCTATAAAAGCTGATGTAGCAAACATTCTCTTCCATAAAATTTTGTGAAAGGTTTAATTTTCACAAGCTCCATCATTATTTATAGATATGCAGTTTTTAGAAAGGGAAAAGATATCCTTGAGTAGGAGCTTCTTAAATTATGAAAATTTGCCATCTAGATTAATGAAAAAATTCTGACAGTTGCTTTAGGAAAATGCTGCGGCATTACTTTATATAAAATTCACATTGAACCACAACTCCCCTTGTTTTGTTTATTTTTTTACTAAAAGGAATGATGACTCAAGAGAAGTCTCCGGTTGGAGACCTCAGGCACTTTCCAATATAAATGGAGTCCAGAGCGTAAGTTGAGAAATCTGCCCCTTGATTTACCACCCACCACCCAGGGCCTTTGAACCATAGTTGAGTTGAGAGGTCTGTGGCAAAGAAGGAAAAGAAAAGAAACTGTATTAAGTGACTACTATTAACTGGCATTATGCTCGATCCTTGGGGCGCCTGGGTGGCTCAGTCAGTTAAGTATCTGCCATCCGCTGAGGTCATGATCCCAGGGTCCAGGGACCAAGCCCCAAGTTGGGCTCCCTGCTCAAGGAGGAGTCTGCTTCTCCTTCTTCCTCTGTCCCTCCCCCAACCCCAATTATGAGCTCTCTCTCTCTCTCAAATAAATAAATAATCTTTAAAAAAATAAAAACACCATACCTTACATATAACAGGTATTCAATACATCTTTCTAAAATAAAGAGCTGTGATTTTACTAGCTCTCTCCTCTTGGAAAACTAATTAACCATCTCAGTTTCCTTGTCTGTAATAGTATTATCTGTAAATTCCCACAAAAGCCCTGTGGAGTTTAGAAAAATCTTATTTTACATATGAGAAAACTGAGTCTGAGATTTGCTAAGAGACTTGTCAAGGCTCATCAACTACATAGTGGTTAAGCTTGCACTTGGATTGCAAGATCAAGTCTAAGAATAGCTCACCTCTCTTAGCATTTTCTCCCGAGTCAGGTTCATTCACCTGTCAGTGATGCTGGCATTGAGGAGGGCATGACACCTCAGGATACTACAGGGCTTACCTGGAGCCTCACTAATGGCTGAAGATGCCGATGGACATTGGGCTAGTTCTGGTTCATCACTCACTGTATCTTCAAAGTCTCTAATTCAAATCCAACCTCGTCTAATGCATGAATCCCCAGTAAAACAGCCTCGCCCTGTGGTTACAGTTTCTGCTTCAAACCTGCTGGTGCAGGGCACCTGGGTGGCTCAGTCGTTAAGCGTCTGCCTTTGGCTCAGGTCATGATCCCAGGGTCCTGGGATCGAGTCCCACATCAGGCTCCCTGCTCAGTGGGAAGCCTGCTTCTCCCTCTCCCACTCCCCCTGCTTGTGTTCCTGCTCTTGCTATGTCTCTCTGTCAAATAAATAAATAAAATCTTTAAAAAAAAAAAAAAAAAACCCCAAAAAACCCCTGCTGGTGCAGATCCTGAGGTGGCCCCTTAGATCTCTGACCTAGTCTAATCTCAAAATTCCCTGTTGGATTTAATCAGATCAAGACCATGCCAAAAATCATAAACAAAACATCATCCACTCCATTTTTGAGAATGAATAAGCTGGGGTTTTCTGCTAGGTTTTTAATTAAATGACGGAATTTAATTAAATGAATGAAATAATTAAATGATTTAATTCTCTTACTAAACCTCTGGATAGATACTCATGAAAGTTGCAGCTTAAATATGACTTTGTTATGATCACAAGGTTAAGACACAGCTAAATCGATGGTATAGGTGAGATCTGTCTGATTTGGAAGCTGAAGCCCTTAAACTCTGGGCCAGAGTTGTACAAACTTCAGGTGTCTCCCCATTAGCATCAGGGTCACTACACTGCACAGTGCAATTCCAGGGACTCCATCTACTTCTATGTATCATACAGGGGACCTGAGTGCTTATGAAATTAATTTTGTGAGTCTCAACTTGCATTAGAGAGTGCAAAATAGAAAATATCCAAGTGCATCACACACAGTGAAGTAGTAGAAGTGGTGTTGTATAAAATGTGTGTGTGTGTGTGTGTGTGTGTGTGTAGCAACATCATATAATGTCTGGGAGCACAGACTCTGGAGCCAGATTACTTGAGTTCTGATGCTGGATCTGCCATTGGCCAACTGCAAGACCTTGTATAACTCACTTGACCTCTCCATGCCTCAGGTTCCTTATCTGTAAATTACAGTTAATAATGGTAACCACCTAATAAGGTTATTGAGAAAATTCAAGAAATTAATGTATATAAAGCAGTTAGCATGGTGCCTGGTACATAGGAAGCATTCATTATTATTTTTAATTTTTTCCTGCAATTTCTACTACTAGTATTATTATGTGTGTGTACTGAATTATGACTTAAGATCATTTTCTTACTATAGATCATGGTCAAAAAATTTGACAGCCATTGCCTTCATTCCTCTTCCTTTATAAGTACATCCTATTGAATTTGCAAATAACCAATGACCCTCTGATAATACATTACTAAATGTGACTACTCCTGTGGGCCCAGAAAGATTAAGTAATTCTACTCTGGCAAGGGAAGAGGAGGAATCAGTGCTTAGGTAATCAGGAATAATTGGTGTGGCCATTATTCCTAATAGTTCAATGGGAACTACTGGAATAAAAGAGGACCCATAGAGAATGTAACTGAAAGGGGCAATGGAAATGAAATAGGACAACAGATCCTTTGAGTTTAAGTCTTCCCATCGTTATCAGAACAGAATCCCTAATTTTAGTAAGAGACTTTATGTATAGTTACTTCTTGGGTTTGAGTAAGAGACTTGTATTGTTGTTTTCTGGGATTTAGAAAATACCCCTTTCCATGCCCCCAAATCCAGAGGGCTCTCCCCAACCCATATCAGACTTAGGGAGAGCAATGTAATAATGAGACAGGAGTAGACAGTGGCTCTTAAATATGGAGTCTGGGGCTGGACTTCCAGCTTCAACATTTACTAGCTGTGTGGCTGTGAGTCGGTCAGGCAGGCTGCACATTTCTGTACATCTCATTTTTCCCTTCTATAAAAATGTATTTTACTATTTCCTTTCTTTCCATAACAATGTATTATACTATTCTGTACATATCATCCTCAAAGGAAGGTTGTGAGGATCAAATAAGAAAGTATATTTTAGAATATTTAATATCTATTTTTTGGAGGCTTTTCCTGAAACACTATGAATTGAAATGCTACACTGAAATCTTGATCACAGTATAGTATTTCCTGACATAGACTCACCTATCCCTTCATATTCACCTCTCCCTCCTTTCTCCCTGTATGCTGTATTCCAGCAGCATACAGACATGTGAAGAGGAATGTGACGTTTTATAAAACATATATATCAACAAATAAATAAAACATACATTTCAATTTTATAAAATGCCACGTGCTCTTTCATGTCTCATTTTTCACCCCGACCTCTCTACCAGCCCAGAGCACTTTTCCTCCCCTCCCCCTTTCTCACCATGCCTCTCTAATAGATCCTACTTTATTGTGGAGGCACTTTTGTGTCCCAAGTTCATTTATGTATCCCATTGCAGAGTCCCTGTATTTCCCTTGCTAAATGGTATATTATATTTGTTTCTGGTTATAATTGACCCTCATCTGTACTAGTCTGATAATGGCTAATTTGTCACTGACAGATTTCCAGTATTTTTCAGCATGTGGAACATAGTATTTGCTCAGTAAATGCGTGCTGATTCATAATAATAAGTTATGGTCTTCTCTTGACTGATGGGGGCTGTGAACCAGGAAGAAATTGTTGGGCAATCAGGTGTGGGGATCGTAAACTGGGACAGCAGGCCAAAAGGAAAGGAACAAGCCATTATTCACTTACAGCGACAGTACACGCAAGAGGCAAAAGAAAAGACACTTAGTGTTTTATTTTCGGCCACAGAACAGCACACAGCAGGAGGGTCTGATGACAGCTCAGCTGGGTGGGGGGAGGTGTGTGGGGCCATGTGTTCCTGCTGAGGAGCATCTAACAAGGCCCCTGACTTTTTATGGACTGGGGGCTTGGGAGAAGGGAGAGGGGGAGGGCTAGGAGTGAGAAAGTGCTGAGTCTGGGTGGAAAAAAGTGGCCCAGCTGAAGGAGGCCTCTGAATAGAGGTGTCTGGGCTAGGGATGCAGGCATGCATCTGAGCTCAGCGGGGCTGGGGAGCACACATCCTTGACCACAACTCCCTCCAGAAAGCTGCAATGCCCTGGCTGTGCGCTAAGGGCAGGCTGTGTGCCAAGGGCAGGCTCTTCTCATGAGGCCTGCTAGGCAAAACCTCCTGGTGTCTCTGGTCAGCCCCGAAGGGTCGCGCATAGCATTTTGGCCTCAAGCTGAACCCTCGACTCCATACTTTGATACTTTAGGGAGGGCCCAGGTGAAAAGCATGGTCTACTTACTTCATTGTCAACTGCAACTCATTGAACTTGGAGGGTATTGGTCTCTTGGTTCAAAGGATCTGTCCTTGGGATAGGATGTTTAGCTGAGGCCAGGGCCTGGCCAATAAGACAACTTTTTCATGCTCTTCTTGCATCTTCTCAGGTCAGTGGTGGTCTATGCCTGCAAACCCAGTCTAGGATGGTGTCTGAATGTCATAGAGCTGGGAGGCAACTATGCGTCCATCTAGTTGCTCTGGGGTGGAAAATACGTTGGTCTTCAGGTTTAGTGGACACAAATGGTCTGTTTGGTCCACTCAGGGGTTTTTCTGACAAGTGTCCACATAGATTAACAAAAAGCCTATAAGGAGTAAAGCTGATTTTTATCCAAATGCCTCATCCCCACAGGGCAGGGCTTGGTTTATATGCCAAGACATTTTAGTAGCCCAACCAGATGACCGGTCCATTGGCCGCAGAGCAGTCAGGTGGGACCCCAGTCTTCCACATGCTCTGCTAAGATGATCCCCATGGCAGCATTTTCCCATCAGGACTTGGGGACGAATGAGCCGAGAATGCACATGGGTGGTATAGCTACAGAGATAAAGTAGTCAGTAGCAGGAGCCATAACAGTGGAGGTTGAAAGGACCTGAAGAAACCCACCCTTAGCTGGCCCGAGGCAAGGGTCCTGGTGGTGGCTTCAGATCCAAAACTAAAGAGCAGTATCTACTTCCCCCTCAGCTTAGTGCCAGGAGATGCAGGGATTAGAGCCATCTGTGGACCAGTATGCCAACAGCCCAACAAGTTCAATTCTCCTCCACCTCCCTTTGAACTCTGACCCTGGCATAGTCCCTCTGGTTCACCCTGGGGACAGAGGGTCTTCAGGCTAACCCCTAGTCTTCGTTGATTTTTGCAAGCTGAGAGGTGTGAGTGAGGGTTGTCTGACTCATCTCCAGGCCATTGGGCAGAGCACAGGGAATAGTTCTTGTGTCAATCACGGAGGCCTTCATGTTCAGACTCTATGGTGGCTGCCTGTGGGGCCCCTCATGGCCTGGTTAGGTTCTGGCCATGAATTACGTGGGGGATGGTGGGAGCAGAGAATCAGGTAGACCAGTAGGCTTTGGGTAAGCAGGCAGGTAGCTGTTCCCCGCTGGGACTCCTGGAGGTGGTACAGAGTGGCCAGTCTGGGCACAATCGTGGCTTCCATGGGTGGGGGGTGGCCCCCAGAAGCCAGTGGCTGGAAGGCACACATGCTCTACCCACAAAAGGCTCTGTGTAGCTTTGCGCCTGGAAGCCCAGTTGTCACACTTACATCGCCTTTCTCCTGATCAAACTTTGAAGTGAAAGATTCTGGAAGCCTCTCGAGGAGCCTTCTCTCTCTCCATGGTACCATGGAGCCTGAATGATCACAGCATGGGCCTGTCCAGCCATTGGACAATGTTTGGCTGCCTTCGTGGTGACCTCTCTCAGGGTAGCCCAAAAGAGGGGATCTGTGGTAACAGGGACCACAAGGCACTACACTCCCTCCCTGAATTGAACAAGATTACCTCCTTTAACATGCAGACAAACTAACCAGATCCCTAAGGTCTCTTTTGGCAACTAAGCAAGCCCCCTGAGGCACTACGTTCTTTTTCACTGAATGCATGAGTCTCAATAACCTTCTGTACTATGTGCATTATCAGTACCAGAGAGCTTCTTAATAGTTAATAATAATTATGAGGCCAGGCGCCTGGGTAGGCTCAGTTAACTGTCTGCCTCTGGCTCAGATCATGATCTCAGGGTCCTGGGATTGAGCCACACAATGGGCTCCCTGCTCAGCGGGAAGCCTGCTTCTCCCTCTCCTCCCTGCTGTTGCTCTCTCTTTCTCAAATAAATTAAAAAAATCTTAAGACAAAAACAAAACAAAATTTTATGAGGTACAATTAACTCAGGGCCTCTGATGGCCTCTGGTCTTATTGTCAGAGCACCTGACCAGTGGTTAGGGACTGCTCCCCAGTTTTTTTAGAGCCCCTTTTTTGGATTTCTAATTTGACCCACTAGGTGAGCTCAGCCAGGGTGTGGGAGGTTAAAGAGAAGGACCAGTGGTGAACTGAAAACTATTTGTAAAGAACTTGCTAGCATTCCTGCAACTCCCTGGTGAGGTGCTCTGAGGAACACTCTGGCTTTTTGCTCTTCCCAAACCGCATAGTGCTCAGTTGACCACCCGGCTTACTGTGCCAAGTTGTCAAGGTGTGGAGGTAGTCAATTAGGACAATGAGCCAACTCAAAGTTACAATCAAGCCTCTATTCCCTTAGTGCGACAACACAGACAAGAGACAAAGAAAAAGACACTGCCTCCTCAGGGTGGCATTTTCCCCAGGGAAAGAAACTGTGGGAGGGTCAGATGATCGCAGTGAGGTTGAGGGATTATCTCACTGTCAGGGAGCACCAAACAAAAGGCCTCCGTTTTTTTAAGGAATCCAGGGGTGGGGGTGGGGCAGGAGAAGCTCAGAGTAAAGGGCTAGGAATGGGAAAGGACTGAGTCAGAGGGAGAAAAATGCCTTGGTCAAGCCCTCCCCCAGACCCTTAAAGAGTCCCTGAATAGAGGCATCTGAGTTAGGAACCTGGATGCTCTACTCCTATGAGCACAGCTGGCCTACTGTGGGGCAGGCAGCTGAGTCCTCAACGGCCAGTCCTTCCAGAAAACTGCAATGCACTGGCTGTGTGCCAAGTCTAGTGTGCAGAGGGCAGCTTTCCCTTATGAGGCCAGCCAGGCAGAGGCTTGTAATTGTCAGTGGCCAGGCCTGAAGGATCCTGCATAGGATGTTGGCCTGAAGCTGGACTCTTCACAAATAATATGAGTAGGTCCAGATGAATGAAGACACAAGGGCGGACGTTGGAAGGAATTAATTGTTGCAAACAGATCCGAAGCCAGAGTCAAATGAGGCCCCTGCACTGTCAGTTGGACAAGAAAAGATGCCCAAGGAGGGCTTATATCCAAGAATGAGAACCAGAAAGCCCTAAGGAGGCTGAGAGCGAGCCAGTGGCAAGTGGGACAAACACGTGTACTGGGAAGCCCAGATGAGGATGTCAAAGATGACTCACATATGGCTTAGGTCATTCCTATCATTGGCTGCTAAGGAGCATATAGTTCCTAGCTTCTAACCCACTTCCCCCTTTGATCAGAAACATACAAGTATGCGTGTGAAGGATGTCGTGTCCGGTAGCATTGACAGGCTGGCAATCTCTTCTTCTCCAGCGATGCTTGGAGCCCATAACAGACATTCTAGGCAAAGAACACATGCCGACGATTACAAATTCAACAGAGAAGGGAGGCTGGCCCAGGAAGAAAGGAAGAGTGAAAGAGATATCTTACAATCAACTGAGCTATGAGCCCTGGCACCTCGGTCTTTAATTTTAAAAGCACTGTGAAATGTGCTGTACCGATGTAACTTGTTTTTGCTTTCTTGGATTTCCCCTAACTCATTTGCCACTGGTCTCAGCACCCTGGGAGGATAAAAATTACTTTATTTCTGCTGCCTCAGGTTTTCTTCCTATAAATAGTTGGAGAAAAATCGGAAAAATCGTGTTTTCTTTTTTTTTTTTTAAAGATCTTATTTATTTATTTGAGAGAGAGAATGAGAGACAGAGAGCACGAGAGGGAAGAGGGTCAGAGGGAGAAGCAGACCCCTTGCTGAGCAGGGAGCCCAATGCGGGACTAGATCCCAGGACTCCAGGATCATGACCTGAGCCGAAGGCAGTCGCTTAACCAACTGAGCCACCCAGGCGCCCAACGTGTTTTATTTTCTTTATGAAGCTATCATAGGATTTGTAGCCGTATAACTGAAGAACTAAGTGACAAGAAGTTAGGGAATACAAAGCATCGGCCACCAAATGAAGGTTCTCAGTGGGGGGGGGGGGGATTTGAAAATGAATGCAGCCGAGAAGATAAGAGTTGACAGAGAGAATATCAGCTTCTGCTTTGGTCCTGCTCTGATCATCTTTCTCATCAATTATTTACAGCAGGAAGATCTATGTTAAAATTAATCATGAAATCCTGAATTGCTCCTTTACATTAATAATGAAACAACTGCAGCAAATGCAAACAGACACAGATAATAGAATATGAAATAATGCTTAACACGCCGAGGGAAAGGGCCTCTTTAAGTGAAACACCGAGAGGCTAATTATGGTACAATTGTCAGGGCTCTGGCCCATGACCCAGACCGGCAGCCCATATCTGACAAATACAGGCTCGTATCTGTTTCATCTGCAGTTGTCCTATTTAGAGCTGTGTTCAGAGCAGCCCCAAACCAACCATCGAGTAGTTGCTATACAAACATGGAGTTTGGGGGGCATGTGAACCATAGCTTTTGGGTTGGTGCCGGGCCCAGAGCGAGGTCTCAGCTGCTGTCACCGTCCTAATGACATGAAGAGCTAGGCTGAGCACACAGGATGATATGCACAGATTTGAGTCTCAGGCAAGCAGAATCCTAAGGTTTCTATTTCTCTCCATGAACGCTTTATTTATTCGAAAACATTCTCTGGTGGAAACTTATGCTCTCTCTGCATGTGCTATGCTACAAATCAGGCACATTTCATCATGCTGTCGTCAGAAGACACAAAATGTCCTTAAAAGCCGTTCATGGTTAACGTGTATGCCTGATGCAGGATTAAGGAAGAAAATGTAATGATTTACCTATATTCAGAGGTACATAAAATTACCTGTCTACTTCCAACCCGGTAACCAAATGTTAAGTGATGAAATCCCACAAAGGTGACAAAAAGCGTTGTGACGGATTAATTGAGAAATGCTTTCCCCAGGATGAATGTTTCTCCTACAAGTCATGGTTCTTGTGGAACACACGAATGGTCCCTGGGCTAATCCGTGGTCTGGTCGAAACAGGTTTCCTGTGTTCTTTGTGGCGTGAGTTCCCTTGTGTTCATGTTTCTGTACTGCAGAGGGGAGTTGTGTGGATTGTCAAGTGGGGAAAGTAGCCGTGTGAAAAGTGAGTCAGAGGGGCCATAAACCCTTCTTTGCAGTGCCCACGAACACCACACTCTTCCTCATCCATCTGTTCATAGCGGTTGGAGTAGAAGTACAGCAGTCTTCTAATAAACAGGCAGCATCCTTGTTCCTACCCAGAAATTTTACCACTGTTCTCTGAATGATGCCCATACACACAGCAACTATCTGTCAGAAGCATGCATATGAGGTCTAAGAATGTATCCGTGTTCTCCCACTGCGATGTTGCCTTCAAGCACTTCGCTTCAGTGGAGACTTTACAAGACTCATGCCCCCCAGTGCCTTAGGCTGGTCCATCTCTCTGTTGCCCACCCCTCATTCTCCAGCAGAGCTGCTGTCGGGCAGACTGAAGCAAGGGGAGTTCGAGATAGAGACAGGGAGGGGGCTCCCTGCTGCTCCACTCACATGTCTAGACTGTGACTCTCAGAATTTCCCGAAGTGTGTGCTCTGGGATGATATTAGATGTTGTGTGACAAAGAATGCTTTCCGCAGTCCAGTGGTTCTACAAGTTCGGAAAATTCTGGGTTATATGAGGTTAAAGAAATTTTATAATGGAAGAATTCTTCAGAAGATGTAATGCATGTATTGACCCATTATATTTTAGTCATCCAAGAAAGTTAGCCGGTCTCTTGGCTAGTGCATCCTTTAGTTCCTTGGAATTATTTTTGGAGTGTTAGGCTGAGAAACCTCAAAACAGTCCAGCAGAGGGAGGAAGGGATAGAGAATTTTTCCCCCTAGATTCCTTTCATCTCCTGTCTCCTACTGGTTGAAATTCTTCTTTTAGGGAGCTATTCGCCCTGAATTTCAAAGTTGCATCATCCAGCTAGATGGTAAGTGTCAGCCAGGTCCCACATGCTGTCGGGTGGCATGACAGGAGCACTCGGAGACTGCTCCGCAGCTGGTTGGTCTTGGGTGACTGAATGGCATGGCCAGTGTGCCGCCCCCATCCCTGAGACACAGATGCAGCCAATGAGCAGCCATAGCCTGGGAGGGGAAGCATGAGGCTGGGCGAGAGAATCTGAGAAAGATGTGCCTTACTTGACTCTCTTTTCCTTTGTGACGCATGCTAGAAACCTGGCGTGAAACAAAACCATTAACAAGAAGAGTGCAAGGGGACCTCAAGAAGGTAGAAAAGATGGTGCATACTTGCTCTTTCTCTCAAGGAGTCTTAGGTTAGAAGGTAGCATAGGAGATAGGAAACCACCAGAGAAGAGTCTACCAAAAACATATTGGCAAAGAAGACTCAAATCAAGCTCTGGATTGTGTGTTCTAAGCCTGTGAAGTGAAGGCTGGTTCTGTAGGAATTCAGGAAAAGAGAAGACGTAGGATACCTTTATGCAAAAGACCTTGAATGAAATATGGAAGTCAGACTGGCTAGGAAGTGAGGTACTCACAAAAAGATGGCATTTGATGAAATCCAAAATGAAGAGTGAGTTTTGTTTAAGATGACTTTCATGAAGATAACTGTCCAGCTGAAATTTGCTTTCTTTGAATCAGGAATAAGTATTTCTCCTTTGCACCCTCCTACATCTACACATCCTGCTGCTATTTGCTCCATATTACCTGTCCTAACTGGGCTTGTGAGAGTCCCCCTTGGTCTTCTACCTCTTTTTCTTCTTTTACCTGAATCTTCCCCATTCAGTTAGTGATAACCTCATGTCCAAAGTTGCTTAGAATAAAACATGCAGATTCTTCCTTGATTACTCTCTCACTCTCTGCATTCATTCCATGGGGCAGCCCTCTAGACGTGCCCTGTAAAAATTACCCCGAATGTGGCAATGCCTCCTAGTGTCAGTGTAGGGACTCTCTTTCAGCCACCACACGGAACAATCGTGCCAGTCTCCTAACTGGTATCTCTGCTTTTATTCTGGTTTATTTATACTCTGTTGGCCACTTGATGGCCAGAATGAGCCTTTTAAGATCCATGTCAGTCACTTTTTTGCTAAAAACTTTTCAGTGGTTTTCTATTTCATTTAGAGGAAGAGCCAAACTCCCAACAATGGTCTTCAGCTGTACATGATATGGCTTCTGTTTACTGCTTGGGGTCTCCTCTTATTCCTCCCCTGTAGCCCCATTTATTGTGCTCTAGACACACTGAACTTCTGCTATTCATATGATACTTCAGGGACAATTCTATTCAAGGTCCGTGTATAGGCTAATCCCTCTGCCTGGAATGCTTTTCCCCCAGATGTCTACATGACATGTCCCCTCACCTCCTTTAAGTCTGCTTATGTCCACACATCAAGGAGGCTTTTCTTGCCTATTTAAAACTGCAACCCTTGCTCCCTAGCGTCCCTTTCCTCCTTCCCTGCTTTATCTCTCTCCCTAGCATTTATACTATTCAGTATGTGATCTGATTCTTTTCCTGCCTCCTTGCCAGAATGTAAACGCCATAAAGGTAGGGTTTTTGGGCTACTTGATCACTGCTTTATTCTCAATGCTTAGATGAGTGGCTGATTTATAGCAGATACTGTATAAATACTTACTAATTAAAGAAAATTTGGTTACTTGTCTACAACTATCACAGGTTTGTCTACTATCAGGTGAACTTTTAAAAACACAGAATATTCTATTTTAATCATTAGCGCTGAGCACACGACTTTGCTCTTAGTAAGCCTCAATAATATTTTGGCCACGAATGAAGGGGACAATGCTATATAGAAACATGTTGTTTGGAGAAGACTGGTCCCAAAGGGGGTGGATGAACAGGAGGAAACAAACATTTGTTGAAGAATTGCTATGTAACTTACACATGTCTTCGGAGTATCTGCTTCAGATGGAAAGCGATACATTCCCAGTTAACAGATGACACAAGTCAGTATCAGAGGGTTCAAGTACCATGTCCATTAGCCACACAGGTAGAGGCAAAGCCCTTACACTTTCTAGTATCTCACATGATGGCAGTGTGAACTGATGTCTACTCTAAGCCAAGGAGAAAATATCCCCAAGTTTAAAATATCCTTCAGTTTAGGGGCACCTGCTTGGCTCAATCAGTTAAGCATCCAACTCTTGATTTCAGCTCAGGTCATCTCAGGGTTGTGAGATTGAGCCCTACATCAGACTCTGTGCTGGGCATGGAGCCTGTTTAGGATTCTCTCTCTCCCTCTCCCTCTATCCTTCCCACCCTCTCATCCCTCTCAAATAAATAAATAAATAAATAGATAAATAGGTAGGTAGGTAGGTAGATAATCCTTAAGTTTGATTTAACATTTGGACCGATTGGTTTCTTCTCATTTCTTCCCCTTTGTGGGTTTCCTCTCTCCAGTGAAGGAAGCTAATTGTGTATTCAGCTAAATTTTAAATTTCACAAGATAAAGGTTCACATCTCTTCAAACACTTACTTATTACTCAGTCTTTCCTGTTTCTCTGGTGATTTTACCTCCATCACCATCAAGGATCTTTCCTCAATTATTTGCATATTTTCTTATTTATGATTAAACTAAACCATCATCTTTATTTAATTTACAGAGACTTGTGGGAGCTGGTAGCAAGCCAGATGTGTGCAATTAGGTCGGAGACCACAAGGAACACCCCAATCAGCAGCATGTGGGTTTCAGGCTTGCTCATTAATGTTTCTCTTTGCTTTCTACAAGTTTATGTCTGACAGTGACTTTGTGGGAGAACTGACCTGGCAAAATGAGGTCTTTTTTTTTTTTTAATCCCAACTGATCTTTGAAGTTTTCTGTATCAACTCACCCAGTTGGGAAAGGAACAGTCATTGGTTCTGAATTAGAGATTGTTTTACTGGGGGTGTTGTTTTTGAATGGGATATAAAAATTAAGCTCCTTTTCCAGCACACCATTCCCCGTTCCAATAATCAGAGCTAAGAAAGGAAGGCCTCAGTGATCAAGTCTATGTGCTTGAATAATTACATCACATCACCTCTTCATGCAGTGCAGGTAGAGATGCATTTAGGCAGAGTGACTCTTGATCATGATCAAGGTAGAGGAGAGGCATGAAAAAGGGAAAGGTGCTTTTTTTTTTTTTAAGATTTTATTTATTTATTTTAGAGACAGAGCACAAGAGAGGGGAGCGGGAGAGGGAGAAGCAGACTCCCTGCTGAGCAGGGAGCCCGATGCGGGACTTGATTCTGGGACTCCAGGATCATGACCTGAGCCGAAGGCAGTCGCTTAACCAACTGAGCCACCCAGGAGCCCTGGGAAAGGTGCTTTTAATTACATGGGACACAGCTGAGATCTAACTGGAGCATATCCCTGGAAAAAAAAAGTAATTGGAATTAAACAGACCATCTGCACTACCCCTGATTGGAGAAAAGGAGTAAAATTCAATTTAATTTTACAAGATGACCATGGAAGGAAAAGCATTGTGAAGAAGCATTTCATTAAGCACAGGAGGGGAAGGGCATCTGGGTGGCTCAGTCTGTTAAGCGTCTGCCTTCAGCTCAGGTCATGATTCCAGGGTCCTGGGATCGAGCCCCGCATTGGGCTTTCTGCTCATTGGGAAGCCTGCTTCTCCCTCTCCCACTCCCCCTGCTTGTGTTCCCTCTCTCATTGTGTCTCTCTGTCAAATAAATAAATGAAATCTTAAAAAAAAAAAAAGAACATGAGGGGAGACCACCAAGTTTACAGTTATCTTTGTTTTGACAGACTTAGTGGAGAAAAAAAAGTGCTTGGTTATGTAACTGGTGGCTTACTTTCTCTATGACATTGTCGTTTTTCTCCAAATGGCTGAGGGAGCTTAGTTTCAAGCACTAGTCAGTGGATCATCTCAAGGAATGGATTATCTCTGAGAGGTTAGATGAGCCAGTGGAAAGACAGCAGAAGAACTGAAAGTGCTCCAGAATTTTTTTTTATACCATCTTGCAACTAGATTTGTTTTTTTTCTTAAAGATTTTATTTATTTATTTGACAGAGAGAGAGAGAGGGCACAAGCAGGGGGAGTGGCAGGCAGAGGGAGAGAGAGAAGCAGACTCCCCGCTGAGAGAGAGCCCGATGCGGGGCTCGATCCCAGGACCCTGGGATCATGACCTGAGCCGAAGGCAGACGCTCAACGACTGAGCCACCCAGGCCCTCCAAAATTTTTAAGGGAAGTTGAAAGGGGATACCAACAGCAAGCACCGAGTCTAAAAAACCTATTGGGATTGTCAAAGTAGGACTCTTGGACTATGAAACTAACAGAAACACACACACACACACGTGGGGATAGATTAAAAATAGCAAAAAAAAAAAAAAAACCCAAAGCAATTTTTTCATGCCAAGCATTATGTTCTTACGTGTATTCGCGTATGTTAATCTGCTGAGCCACATGTGTATTAGGATTGTCCAAGATACAGGTGAGGATATCAGGAATTAGAGAGGCTAAAGAATTTGCCTAAAGCTCATGCAGCTCTTAAGTAGCAAAACTAGAATTTCTATCTAGACTGATTTCATACAAAAGCTCATGTTCTCCTTCAGTATTTTAAACTGTCAAGGTAGGAGAGTCCTGGGTAATTTCCATGAGCACTGTTCATGTAATTGTAATGTATCTTCATTTGTGAGTGACTCTACCAAGATTGGGTAGGGTTTTGTTTTTTTTTTTTAAAGATTTTATTTATTTATTCAACAGAGAGAGAGAGCGCGCGCGAGAGGGAACACAAGCAAGGGGAGTGGGAGAGGGAGAAGCAGGCTTTCTGCTGAGCGGGGAGCCCGATGTGGGGCTCGATCCCAGGACCCCGGGATCATGACCTGAGCCAAAGGCAGTCGCTTAACCGACTGAGCCACCCAGGCGCCCAATAGCAATGATTTTAAAAATACCTTTTCATTAGTTTCAGTGTTACCCATTTTTTAATAAAAAAGCAAATATAATTTAGCACATGATGGAAATATGTAATAAAGTTACTAATTCAATAATTTTTATCTCTAGATCGTAATTTTATCTTTTTGTAATCAAGTCCTTTGGTGGTGATCTTGTAATATATTTAAAATCAAGTTTAAAAAATATTAACTGTTGAGTCAGTATGCTTTCAGACCAACTGCTGGTATTGATCCCATTGGTTTTTATATTGTGACGATATCGTATGTATTGGAAAGCTGCAGACTAACTTGGTATTAGATGTATTTATTGCAGAAAGCTTTTTAGGAATCATCTAGCTAACTTTTTAAACCCTGCACTCTTAGCAGCTCTTAAATGTATGATACTTAGTTAATTCATGACCATAGGGCCAACTTAAGATTTTATTTATTTATTTGAGAGAGGGAGAGCACACACAAGCAGGGAAAGGGGCAGAGGGAGAGGGAGAAGCAGACTCCTGCCGAGCAGGGAGCCCGATGTGGGGCTCGATCCTAGGACCCTGGGATCACGACCTGAGCCGAAGGCAGACGCTTAACGACTGAGCCACCCAGGTGCCTCATAAGATTGGGTAGGTTAATTTGGCTTGAAGATACATGGTTCGAGTCCACAAATATGAAGATGTTAGTTAATAAGTGGGGCATCCTAAAAGTCAGAAATTGTGAATTTTCCTTTCAGCTTCATGGTAAATTCTTGTGAATTTAGAAATATCCTTTTCTCTTTCTAGGCCTCAGTTTCTCATTTATTATGGTCGGATTTAACTTGCTTGTCTGTAAGGGCCCTTTAAGAATAAACATTCGGTGGGCGCCTGGGTGGCTCAGTTGGTTAAGCGACTGCCTTCGGCTCAGGTCATGATCCTGGAGTCCCGGGATCGAGTCCCACATAGGGCTCCCTGCTCAGCAAGGAACCTGCTTCTCCCTCTGACCCTCCCCCCTCTCATGTGCTCTCTCTCGTTCTGTCTGTCTCAAAAAAAAAAACCAAAAAAAAAAACCAAGTTCTTCAGAGGTTGGCCACATATTAATAACAATGGGCAACAGTTATGAGACGTAATCAACTTTTAAGCATCGTTTACATCTGTATAACCATCACTTTTTAAGTCTTGTCAGATGAAAAAACTTCCTTGAGGACAATTCCTCCATAGTATTCAACCACAGTTGATTTCACCATGTTTCAAAAATATACCTGTACAAATATATTATAAAATCATTTACCTGATGAGAATATTTAAAACTCCCTCCCCATTCCTCCATCATCATTTTAAAGTATATGTCTCATTAAGAAACATTCTTAGAGGGGCGCCTGGGTGGCTCAGCCGTTAAGCGACTGCCTTCGGCTCAGGTCATGATCCTGGAGTCCCGGGATCGAGTCCCACATCGGGCTCCTGGCTCGGCGGGGAGCCTGCTTCTCCCTCTGACCCTATCCTCTCTCATACTGTTTCTCTCTCTCTCTCTCTCTCTCAAATAAATAAATAAATAAGATCTTTAAAAAAAAAAAAAAAGAATAAGCATTCGGATTCTGCCACGTGCGCGTGGATGCTGCCCGTCTCCCAGATCCCTGAGGCTTCAAATGATTGTGAGTGGTCCACGTGGTCTGGTTTATGTCATAATATGCACCAACATTTATTAAGTTCTTGGTGTGCATATGAAACTGTTTTAAGTACTTTAATCCTTTTAACAAACCTGAGTTGAGTTTTATCATCACTCCCATATTACAGGTGAAGAACCGAAACGCTCAAAGATTGAGTGACGATCCCAGTGTCATGTGACTAATAGTTTTATACCCCAGGATTCCAATCTAGATGTTTTAGTCTGAGGGTCTGTGCTCCTAATTATTATATTTCCCTGCCTCTGTCGTCACCAGAGGACTATAGGCCATTATCTCTCTGTGAGGTCATTACACCTTCTAATAAGACCTAAAACACAAGCAATGGCGTTGTAGTGTTGTTTAGATGATCACCTTGGGAAAAGCCACTCCTAGAACATTTTTGAGGACTGACTTTAAGTAGTGATTTAAATTACATTTGTATAATCTGAATCAGTTTAAACCATATGCCAAAGATATTAACATAGTGATTTCCTACCTAGAATTTTTCTCAGTGGCAAAGTGTTTACTTACAAGTCCACTCATAAATATGGATGCAAAACCCCCGACAAAATACTAGGTAATTGAACCCAGCAATATATAAAAATGGATTATCTATGGCTATGTGGGAACTGAGCTGAGTAATGCAAGGTTGGTTTAATATTTCAAAATAATGTGACAGACCACATCCACAGAGTAAAGTACAAAGACCTCATGATCACCTCAATAAACAGAAAAAGTATTGGGCAAAATTCAGCACCCATTCATATCCACATATGGAAAACAATTTTGCAATAAAAAAGAAATGAAATACTGATACATGCTATAATATTGAAAAACCTTGAAAGCATTATACTAAGTGAAAGAAACCAGTCACAAAGGGCCACATATTTTATGAATCTACTACAATGACATGTCCTAAATAGGCAAATCTTTAGAGACAGAAGGTAGACTAGTAGTTGCCTAGGACTTGGACAGTGATGGGATTGGTAGGTCGGGGCTAAAGTGAGGGTTTCTGAGGTAAGAAAAATATTATAAAATCGGTTGTGCTGATGAATAGACATTTCTGTGGCTATACTAAAACACATTGAATTGTACCCTTTCAATGGGTAGATTGTATGGTATATGAACTATATCTCAATAAAGCTACTTAAAAATAGTCCAACGCATTTGACAGAACTAGTAACACTTTACAGATTTCATCACTGTGGGTCATTTTTACCCTCTGAGACCAATTGTCCTCAGAAATAAGACCACTCCTTCATTCCTCAGTTCTTTTTATGTTCAGACCCATAGTCTGGAACTAGGCAACCTCTATTTCTTTATTTTTTTTTAAGATTTATTTATTTCAAAGGGAGAGAGAGTGTGTGTGTGAGTGGGGGGAAGGGCAGAGGGAGAGGGGAAGCAGACTCCCTGCTGAACTCGGAGCCCCATGCAGGGCTTGATCTTCCAACCTGTAGATCATGACCTAGAGATCGTGACCTGAGCCAAAACCAAGAGTTGGACACTTAACCAACTGAGCCACCCAGGCACCCTGACAATCTTTATTTCTTAAATGTGATTCCTGGTTTTGTTCAAAGAACCCGGAAGGAAAAGAGAGAATGCTACATGAGGGAGGAGTTAGCATATGTCTCATAGAAAAAGTAGCCCTTTTTAGAAATAAAACTCTAGGTTAGGAAGTATTTCAAAATTTATATTATTTGTCCCATTTATTCTCTCCTAAATCATTGTCAGAAGCTGTCAATTTACATCTCCATCACCAATTGACAATTCAACGCTTGATGCTTACCTCCCAAAATGTCCCACTCTGTTTTCCACTATTCTATAACACAGTTCTTTTTTATATTTAGCAGAAATATATCTCAATAAGTTGAAACTTAAATGCTTTGGGTTTTATCCCTTAAGGCCAACAGACCAGTCAGATTCCTCCTTTCATCATGACTACCCTTCATTGGTTTGCAAGTATCTATCATACCCAGAAGCAAAGATGTGTGATGGGATAAGCACAAGAATTCGATCCAGATAGACAGATTATGGGCCTTGGGCAAATTACTTAACATCTCTGAGTTTTATTTTCACGTCTGTGAAATGTGAACAATAAAACCTACTTTACAGAATTCTTGGGCTCCTGGGTGGCTCAGTTGGTTAAGCGACTGCCTTCGGCTCAGGTCATGATCCTGGAGTCCCTGGATCAAGTCCCGCATCGGGCTCCCTGCTCAGCAAGGAGTCTGCTTCTCCCTCTAACCCTCCCCCCCTCTCATGTACTCTCTCTCTCAAATAAATAAATAAATCTTTAAAAAAAACCCAAACCTACCTTACAGAATTCTTAATGAAATTTGTTGGATAGCTTTTATTTTTAAGTGCCTGGCAGAGAGGGTAGTGCTCTTCTCTTCACTATCGCCTGCTTCTATGTCTTTCCGGTAAACTTCTCCAGTTAGTCCAATCATCCATTATGTAAAATGATAATAACTGAAATGTGTAACCTATGCTTGACCTGTAAACATAGGTTAAAATGAAGAGTGAACAGAAAGGATTTCTCTGACCTCATAGAGATTTAGGCAGCCTACTTTGTAGGGGATTCATAATACTTTGTCAGACAATAGGCTGAACATGTATCTCCTTTCCTCTGGCCATCCGTAAGAAATTCTTGCTCTGTAAACAAACCCTCAACTCACTTATTAGGCTCATTAGGCTGAGGAATAGAGACTTTTTAAAAATCTCTGAATTCCTTCCAACCTTACAGAGAGTATGTTTTGGACCTATGCAATTCAGAGTTTTGCTTTTCTGCTGGTTCTTCCTTTCATTCCTTCATAGGCAAGAATCTATTCTAGAACCAAAATTGCACTAAGGAGTCTGGCTATAGAGTGCAGGAAGTTGAGGCATGATAGTATACAGGTTTTAGGGTTAGGAAAGAAACTCAACTTTCTCAAGCACTTTCAGTGAATATGACCATTGTGATCAGTACTCTCCTTCCGACAATTTTAAGCATTTACTATTATTCTCTAATCCTACATAGGAGAAAGCTGAGACTCAAAGAGGAGAGAGCTGTTGAAGGTCTCAAAAGCAATGCCATTCTATTTGCAGAGCTTCCCTCTCCAGTACACATGATTATCCTGATTTCATATAAAAACAAGGGTTAGCCCCAGCAAAACTCTTGAATTGGCTTGTTGTGGTTTGACTCCCTATACAGGAAAGTAAAAATGAAATAAGTGAAAGAGCACCTGGTTAGTGGATCAGGAAATCGAAGTCCTCATTCTGACTATGGCACTGAATGACTGTGGGATCTTTTGAAGAATAATAATAATTATATAGAAATCACTATATAAAATTTTAAATTAATCATTTTTTTAAAAACTCCCAAATCTTCCACATTCTCCTTGCTCCCATCTCTACCTATTCTTTTTTTTATACTAGTTTTTAAATTAATTAATTAAAGTTTTAGTCAGTGGACATACAATGCAATATTGGTTTCTGGACTAGAATTCAGTGATTCATACCTTACAACACCCAGAGCTCATCATAACAAGTGCACTCCTTAATACCCATCACACATCTAGCTCATCCCTTACCCACCTCCCTCCATCAACCCTCAGTTTGTTCTCTATTGTTAAGAGTCTCTTATGGCTTGTTTCCCTCTCTCCTTTTTTTTCTTTTCCTCTTTCCCCTATGTTCATCTGTTTTCTTTCTTAAATTACACATATGAGTGAGATCATATAGTATTTGTCTTTTTCTGACTGACATATTTCACTTAGCATAGTATACTCTAGCTCCATCCACATTGTTGCAAATGGCAAGATTTCATTTTTGATGGCCGAGTAATATTCTACGGTATGTATATGTATGTATATATATACACACCACATCTTTTTCCTCTCATCAGTCGATGGACATTTGAGCTGACTCCATAGTTTAGCTATTGTTGATAATGCTGCTATAAACATTGGGGTGCATGTACCCTTTGAATCTGTATTTTTGTATCATTTGGGTAAATACCTAGCAGCACAATTGCTTGATTGTTGGGTAGCTCTATTTTCAAATTTTGAGGACCCTCCATACTGTTTTCCAGAGTGGCTGCACCAGTTTGCATTCCCACCAACAGTGCAAGAGGTTTCACCTTTCTTCACATCCTCACCAACACCTGTTGTTTCTTGTGTTGTTAAATTTAGCCATTCTGACAGGTGTGAGGTGGTATCTCATTGCGGTTTTGATTTGTATTCCCCTGATGATGAGTGATATTGAGTGTTTTTTTCATGTGCCTGTTAGCCCTCTGTATGTCTTCTTTGGAAAAGTGTCTATTCATGTCTTCTGCCCATTTATTAACTGGATTATTTGTTTTTTGGGTGTTGAGTTTGATAAGCTCTTTACAGATTTTGGATACTAACCCTTTATCAGATATGTCATTTGCTAATATGTTCTCCCATTCCGTAGGCTGCCTTTTAGTTTTGTTGATTGTTTCCTTGACTGTCCGGAAGCTTTTCTTCTTGATGAAGTCCCAATAGTTCATTTTTACTTTTATTTTCCTTGCCTCTGGCGACGTGTCTAATAAGAAGTTGCTATGGCGAGGTCAAAGAGGTTGTTGCCTGTGTTCTCCTCTAGGATTTTAATGGTTTCCTGACTCACATTTAGGTCTTTCATCCATTTTGAATTTATTTTTGTGTACGATGTAAAAAAGTGGTCCAGTTTCATTCTTCTGCACGTTGCTGTCCAATTTTCCCAAAATGTTGAAGAGACTGTCTTTTTTCCATTGGATATTCTTTTCTGCTCTGTCGAAGATTAGTTGATCGTATAGTTGAGGGTCCATTTCTGGGCTCTCTATTCTGTTCCATTGATCTGTGTCTGTTTCTATGACAGTACCATACTGTCCTGATGACTACAGCTTTGTAATACAGCTTGAAATCTGGAATCATGATGCCTCCAGCTTTGTTTTTCCTTTTCAGAATTGCTTTGACTACTCAGGGTCTTTTGCGGCTCCATACACATTTTAGGATTGTTTGTTCTAGCTTTGTGAAAAATGCTGGTGGTATTTTGATAGGGATTGCATTAAATGTGTAGATTGCTTTGGATAGTATAGACATTTTAACAATGTTTATTCTTCCAATCCACAATTATAGAATGTTTTTCCATTTCTTTGTGTCCTCTTCAATTTCTTTCATAAGTGATCTATAGTTCTCAGAGTGGAGTTCTTTTACCTCTTTATTTAGGTTTATTCCTAGGTATCTTAGTGTTTTTGGTGCTATTGCAAATGGGATCAATCCTTGATTTATTTTTCTGCTGCCTCATTATTGGTGTATAGAAATGCAACAGTTTCTACACATTGATTTTATATCCTGCAAATTTGCTGAATTCATGTATTAGTTCTAGTAATTTTTGGTGGAGTCTTCTAGGTTTTCTAAGTAGAGTATCATGTCATCTGCACATAGTGAAAGTTTGACTTCTTCCTTGATAACTTGGATGCCTTTTATTTCTTTTTGTTGCCTGATTGCTGAGGATAAGACGTCCAGTACTATGTTAAATAGTAATTCAACCTATTCTTTAGGGATGATTGACATTGAAAAGTCATACATCTGTGTAATGGTTACCCTTTTTTATTTTTTCAGGATTAATTTATCAAAGACTGATTCCAGGCAGGTTTCATGCAGAACAGAAGTTAGTCTCCTGCAGAGCTTCTTGGAAACTTTCCACAGTCTCAAAGTGTGGTGCTAAATCCCCAGGTACCCCAAAACTCTCTCAGGGGGTCTGCACATTCAGCATTATTTTCATAATAATACTCAGATGTTATTTGCCCTTGTGACACTCACCCTCCCATAAATGAACGGTGGAGTTTTCCAGAAACTGCCTAACGTGATATCGCAACGGATTGAATGCCAAAGCAGATATAAGAATCCAGGGTCTTCCAATAAGTCAGACATTAAAGGCATTGCTAAATAAATAAATAAAGACATTTGCAAAAAGTTAAAAAAAAGTCACTAATCTTTTCCTGCTATTTTTTTTTGTTTTTTAAAATAGAATTTTTCATTAAAATGTTATTATGTTAACATGAAAAGGGCTCATTGTTTTAAAATACACTAATACAAAGTTTTTAACATTTATCAGTTTTAATTATTTCTAGTATGGTAAATATTAACATATAGAATCCACATAAACATACATTTTTAGAATTTTCAATAATTTTTAAGAGTTTAAAAGGGTCCAGAGACCAGAAAGTTTGAGAACCACTGGCCTTAGGCAGTCGAGGTTGATATAACGCTGAGATGGACTTGGGCTGCAGCCTTGCTCATGCACAGAAGGGGCTGATACTTTTTTGAGACTCACTACATCCGATATGGGCTACCCCCAAGTGCAATGGACAGCAGAAAAACCCTTTATCTGCTGTGGCTCCTATCTCAGTGACTTTCCACCAATAAACCTGTTCTGGGGGGAGTGTGTTTACTTCCTGATTATTCACACATGCTCATTCAGCATCCCTGATTTAAAATTTCTGTTAAACAAATGTGAGTCCATATATAAACTCCAATTAGAGGTCTGAGAAATGGGTGAGTTGAAATAGATGAAGAGCATATATCTTCCCAATTTAGATTCTGGAACAAGATTTCGTTTTGTTTTATATATGAGCTCAGGAGAATCACTGGCCATATGAAAGTATTAGATTATAAACCCTTCTCTTTACTCTCAGTCCCAGAAATTGTTACTATGTTATGTTGGTAGGAGGAAGAATGGAGATTGCTTGGAATATATGATACTTTGTTGCCGTACCAACCTCTAATGTTTACCCCAAGTAGTATCATTGCCCTTACAGAAGCCACAAATGTACTAGATCTGGTTTGGCCACCTGGCTTGCTTAAGCCAACATATCAGTGGTAAATATGATGTAAGTAGAGACTTGAAGTTTTCACATTTAAGCTTATCCTCTTGGTGTTCTGGGAGCCCCAAGCCGCCTTGTAAACAAGCGTGGGCTGACAGGCCAGATAGTGAGAGACATGTGACATGTGACCCAGTTACACCCAGCATCCCAGCAGAGAGCAAGTCAACTGTCATATGTGTGGGTGAGGCTATTTAGGACCAGCTATGAGCAACCATTCCACATTTGACCATAGATGCATGAGTTAGAGCAAATGAAAGCTTTGAGGACACCAGAACTGTCTAGCAGAAATGGAAAAAATAAGGGGTCCTTGTTAAAAGCTTTACGTTTTGGTAGGCTGATTAAATAGCTGTACGTATGTGATATTGAAGTTTACTATAATTTTAATGCTTGTAAAAATCCTGATGCAAACTTCTTTATGACAGGTTTAGTCTGTCACATTATCTAACTTCATACCGAGGAAGCAAATAAGCCAATAAAATCTCTCAAGGTTTCTTTCTTAATTTGTGTTACCCCCCGAGCCTTAGAAGCTTTTGGTGTGAATGTGTTGGGTGGGGGGAAAATGGTGGGAAAGTGGGTGGGGAATGATCCAGAGTTTGGAATAGGTGCATTTGTTTGGTTAACTGTAGCAATTTTCTCCCTCCGAGCTTTGGTTTCCTCCAATGGTAAGTTGAAGGATTGATACTTTCATTTTGTTTCCCCCAAGAAATTTTGAAAGAATTCTCTGCTACAGTATAATAAATAATAATGAATTGATCTGATAAAGGTTACATGATAATATAGAGATAAATGGCTTATTAGGGATATCAAACTGGAAGCAGGACTCAAAAACAGTAAAAGGCAAAATGGAGCCATTAGGAGTGAGTTGCTAGCAGAGATTAGGCGGGAGGTATATTGGGAGGAACCACAAAAGTCATTTACTTTGTCTTCCTTAGGAACACTTGACAAAGTTCAGGCACAGCTGTATGAAGCTGTCCAGATCCAGAGCGATGCACATGAGCATCAGGTAGCTGACCCCAGGCCTCACAGAAGCCTCTTTAGAGTAAGAACAGGACCATTCCCTCTAAGCTTATGTGCCTGGACTTAGAGCCCATAGGAGTCAGCACTGAATCTTCCCCACTTCACCACTTGCTTCACCACTTGCTGGATGTGTGACCCTCTTCAAGATGTATAAAATGGGATAATAAAAATACTTACACTTGAGAATTATGAAAATATGTGCCATATTTTCTCTCTCTCTCCCTTCCTTCCTTCTTTCCTTCCTTCCGTCATCCCCCCTCCCTCCCTCCCTCCCTCCCTCCCTCCCTCCCTTCCCTTTCTTTCTTTCTGTTACACTACAACCTATTTATACAAAGAAAATGTAACTCCTTTCGGGGTCACTTATGACTTTTGTGGGCCCCTAGGTACTTTTGCCTTTGTGGACCCCTGCTTCCATAAAAACATATTAAAAACTAATTTTATGACTGCGTTGGTATAAAGACAAATGTAATCTTTGACCTTAATGGTTAACTTTTTTCTTTTCATTATAAAAGAAATTAAGACATTTTTGTGGGATCATGAGTGGATTCTGGCTCTTAGGTATTGTGTTTACTGTGCCTAATGGATATGTCAGCCCTGACTTCTTTGTTTTCTACAGCTGATCTCTTCTCCCTTATGATGAGCCTCCAGCCCCACCTCCCCCACCCCCCCCGCCCCCCACAAGCATGTACACACCACTGAGGAGCAGAGGAAATACTCAGCTTTAAGCTTACCAATTATCCCAGCTCTTACAATCTTACAAGTTAGTGTCTTTCTCATAAATAGTTGGTCAATGAAAAAATTCACCTTCACAAATGGACTCTCCACCCTTTTTACTTCCTGACATCTTGACATAAGCCCTTAGAAATTCTATTGTTTTGGGGTACCTGGGTGGCTCAGTCATTAAGCGTCTGCCTTTGGCTGAGGTCATGATGCCAGGGTCCTGGAATTGAGCCCTCATCGGGCTCCCTTGCTCAGTGGGAAACCCACTTCTTCTCCCACTCCCCCTGTTTGTGTTCCCTCTCTTGTTGTCTCTCTCTGTCAAATAAATAAATAAATAAAAATCTTAAAAAAAAAATCTATTGTTTTTTTCTTTTTCCAGGTTTATCAAGGGATAATTGACAAATATAGTTGTATGTATTTAAAGTATACAAAATGATTTGATATACATACACATTGTGAAATGATTATCAAGATCAAGATAATTAACACATCCTTCATTTCACATAGTTAACTATTTTGTCTTTCTTCTCTTACGGTAAAAATGCTTAAGATCTGTTGGCTGTTCTCTTGAAGCCAGAGGATGGTAGAAGTCTCGGTCTGTACTCTTTTCTAAGTAAGTGCTCCTTGGATATCTCCTTGCTGACTCCGCTCTCTGCATTCACCTCTAAGGTCTCCCGGTGACTCTCATTTGGTCCCTAACCTGAGGGGCATAACTGGTAGCCCTCAGTGTGAGATCATTTTCCTCTCTTAGGTGGTGGCTACCACTGAGGAAGACTCTCCAACCTAGACCCTCAGCCTTCTTTGAACTCCCTCATGAGGCATCAGTGAATGTCAAAATGACATTTATACTTTTATTCTTATTTTTTTTTACATTTTATTTATTTGCCAGAGTGAGAGAGAGAGAGCACAAGCAGGAGGAGTGGTGGGCAGAGGGAGAAGCAGGCTCTCCACTGAGCAGAGAGCGTGATGCAGGACTCAATCCTATGACCCTGGGATCATGACCTGAGCTGAAGGCAGACACTTAACCAACTGAGTCACCCTTATATTTTTATTCTTGAAAGTGTGGTTTTTCTTATACTTTTATTCTTAAAAGTGTGGTTTAGGACCCAGCAGCATCACAGGTGAGCTTGTTAGACAGGCAGAACCTTAAGCCCAACCCTAGAACTCTATTACCACAATCTGCATTTCAACAAGAGCTCTTGGTTATGTGCATGCACATTAAAATTTGAGAAGCCACACTTTGAAGTTTTTGCTTGGGGGAGTAGAGAACAAAGAGCAGTACTACCAATAGAGTTTCTCTTCACATCTAATCATTTGGAATTGCCACTTTTGCTCTGCAGCTGTTGCCCTCATATATTCATAAACCCCTCTCTACCTCCTGAGTCCCAGGCAGGAAAGAGGACAAAAGCTTCTATATCCCCAACTTCTCCAGGACGCTCTTGGTCAGAACTTGGGTCTGCCAGCAAGTCTCCAGGTGACATATCTTACCACCTGCTTCTTTTGCCTCCTGCCATAAGATTGCCAGCTTCTTCCTGCACCTCTAGAACTGGTGCCTATTTCTGGGTACTGGTTTTTGTTTTCCAAAGACAGCTTGTTTTCTTCTTCAGCTTGATTCTTTCACAAATACTAGGTGAAAACAAGTCTCCTTGGGCCCATTATCCACAGTCTTGATCTAGATTTTTAACATTCTATGAGGAAGGAAATACTAAAGACAAAAGCCAAAAAAAAAAAAAAAAAAAAGAATTAGAAAATGGACCACTAAAATAGCTCAACTGTTAAGTCCACTCAAGATCTAGATCTTTGGAAAAAATTATTAAAATATGTACACTTCTGGCAAATATAAAAAAGAAAGAAAGCACAAGTAAACAAAAAGAAATCACAGGGAGACAAAGCATGTAAAACAAAGCATGTAAAATTATATACTGTGTGTACTTACAAATGTGAAAATCCTAATAAAATGGAGTTTTTTCTGTTTATTAACAAATTAACAAAATAGGATAAAGTTGAAAAACTGAATATATGAATACTCATGTAAAATATATTAAAAGTTGTCTAAGAATTTTTCTGAAAGTCTTTTTTTATTATTATTATGTTATGTTAATCACCATACATTACATCATTAGTTTTTGATGTAGTGTTCCATGATTCATTGTTTGCGTATAACACCCAGTGCTCCATGCAGAACGTGCCCTCTTTCATACCCATCACCAGGCTAACCCATCCCCCCACCCCCCTCCTCTCTAGAACCCTCAGTTTGTTTTTCAGAGTCCATCGTCTCTCATGGTTCATCTCTCCCTCCGATTTCCCCCCTTCATTCTTCCCCTCCTGCTATCTTCTTTTTTTTTTTTAAATATAATGTATTATTTGTTTCAGAGGTACAGATCTGTGATTTAACAGTCTTACACAATTCACAGCGCTCACCATAGCACATACCCTCCCCAATGTCTATCACCGCATCCCTCCAACCCGCCACCTTTTGAGGTCAGACATTTTTATTTTGGAGTCTTTCAAACTTGTAATAGTCAATTCCTATGCTATATAAATTTATTTTTTCCAGAAATATAAAAGATGTAAAGCTGCTCAATTCACATAATGAAGCAAGTACAACTGATTTCAAAACATTACAAAGATGGCACATAAAAGGAAACCGTGCATCAAAGAGACTTATGAGCATTCAAGATAAAATGCTAGTGGATCAAATCCAACAGTACATCAAGAGAATAATGTACCAAAAAGAAAGTAGGATTTCCTAGTGAATTGCAAATTAAATTTATTGTTTTGGAATCTAAATCATGTAAATAGGTCAAAAAAGTAAACATCCCAGTTGATTATTAAAAATCATTTGATAAGTTTCAACTCCTACTCTGATTTAAAAAGACCCCTAAAAATATCAAAATTACTGTAAAATATTTTAATTATGGTATCTATCTGAAAATAATCACATCAAAGTTAAAGGAGATATATTCAAGGCCTAACCACTACATACCAAAAATATCATTCACTGTTATTTTATAATGAAATATTTTATACATACAAAACTGTTGAAAACATACACATATGGTAACTTGTACATACAATGCAGCAAAAGAAAAAGAATGATTTATATTTAGATGGTTCCCCTCTGATTTAATTTCCCTTTTTGATCATCCTCTTCTCACCAGAGATAGAAGCTATCTTGAATTTTGTATTCATTATTCCCCTGATAGAGGACTAAACAATGCACTGGCTAATTTTGTATGGTTTCTGTCTCTATATAAATTGTATCATACTGTATACACTATTTGCAATCTACTTTTTAACTTAATATCATGAGAGTCTCTCATGCTGGCATTTGTAGCTGATAATCTTTTCTTTTCAATATTGTTTACAGTTATACTCTTTGAATTAGCCCCAGTGGACGTTCCCTTATTCTGTAGATGAATATTCAAGTTATTCACTTATATGTTCATTTGATTGCTTTACTATGAACATTCTTGTCTCAAACTCTTGGTGCACAGGGTCTATATGTCTGAGTAGACATATTGCTGTCCACTAGAATTTTCTGACATGAAATATTCTACAAATCTGCACTGTATAAGAAAAGTTAGGGTAGTTATGTTTATTATCATATTTGGATTTTTTTTTCCTTCTGGAATCACAAATAGATTTGTGTTAAGCCTTCTCATTCTATCCTCCATGTGCCTTGATGTCTAATTCATGGTTCCCATTTGACCTTTTCTTTGCCTTGCTTTTTCACTGCTGTTTATTTTTTTCCTCCTTATTGCCTTCTCTTTCATTAATGGTCCTTTTCTTCTCTTCATTTCCTTTTTTTCTCTCTCTTCCAGCTTTTTATCTCTGATTCTGGGTTATTCTTGAAATATTATCATTTCTACTTAATTTTGCAAAGTCTGAGATTTATCATTGTCTTTTCTATAGTTTAAAGGGGTTTAATTATTCTTTACCTCTGATTACTCCATTCCATCCTCATGCTGTTTTTCATTGGCATTTTTGTACTCAATTTAGTATTGTAATATAGCTTCTCAGATAGGCATTAATTTTGTAGAACTGAATTAAACTAATGAAAAAAATCTAATTGCATATTGTTGGTATTGTTTAAGGTTCTGTTTTAAAGTGGGCTTTAGGAGCATCCAATTTCATTCATCTTGACTTATCTTTATTTTTAATTTTTATTTTTTTTTAAAGATTTTATTTATTTATTTGACAGAGAGAGACAGCAAGAGAGAGAACACAAGCAGGCGGAGTGGGAGAGGGAGAAGCAGGCTCCCCGCTGAGCAGGGAGCCAGATGTGGGGCTCCATCCCAGGACCCTGGGTTCGTGACCTGAGCCGAAGGCAGACACTTAATGACTGAGCCACCCAGGCGCCCCTTGACTTATCTTTAAACCTCCATATAGCTGGGATACCTGTGTGGCTCAGTTGGTTAAGCATCTGCCTTCAGCTCAGGTCATGATCCCAGGACCCTGGAATCAAGTGAGTCCCGCATCGGGCTCCTTGCTTGGAGGGGAGCCTGCTTCTCCCTCTGCCTGCCGCTTCCCCTGCTTATGCGTGCTCTCTCTCTGACAAGTAAATAAATCTTTTTAAACCTCCATATAGCTGGATATCATGTGCAAACTAAAGGAAATTCCTTGAAACATATTTCAACTGATACTCAGAATTTGGGAAAAATATGCTATTAGAAATATTAATGTATGTTATAAGCTAATGCATTATCAGAAGAACTTCAAGATGATGATTCTGGGGGCGCCTGGGTGGCTCAGTCATTAAGCATCTGCCTTCGGCACAGGTCATGGTCCCAGGGTCCTGGGATCGAGCCCCGCATCGGGCTCCCGGGCAGCGGGAAGCCTGCTTCTCCCTCTCCCACTCCCCCTGCTTGTGTTCCCTCTCTTGCTGTGTCTCTCTCTGTCAAATAAATAAATAAAATCTTAAAAAAAAAAAAAAGATGATGATTCTGTAGAAAATAAGGTACCTTTGGCTGACCTTGTCTGCAAAACTATCTGCACTTTTATGACATCCCCTTACTTTCCATGATATGCAGTTATTTGCAAAGGTGCAAGAAGAATCTGACTTCGTTTCTACCAGGATCTAACTGGAGAAACCAGATTTATAACCGTGACCATCCCAGTAATGTCGCCTTTGAGAGTAAATTGTCTTTGATTAGCTAGAACAAGCCTGCTATTCAGGAGCAAGAGTTTCATTTCTTATATGGGAAGGATGTTTTCAAAGTCCATTGAGGAAATCAGTCCGGTACCTGTTCTATGCTTTAGAGTTATATTTAGTAAAGAATGTCATTTCTTAGTAGAGAAGAAATGTCAATAAACCTGGAGAATCTCAAAAAAAGAATGTATCCATGCAGTTCTAAATTCTGTAGTTGAAAGCTGATAGAGGCAAATTGGATAGTTCTTGCTTTTTAGCCTCAAAATAGATAAACATGTGAGGGCAGTAAAAAATATGTCTAGCTAGAAAAAATGATCAAACGTATGACCCTAAATGCTTTACCTAGCCACCTAGCCTCCAGACATAAGTTAACTTTCTTCCTGAGCTCTATTAAGCATGCAGCAAGGAGTCCCTTATGTATTAACCATCACCTCCTATTGCCTCTGTGTAAATAAAATGCATGAAATAGAAGAGAACATGAACTTAATGAAAATCAGAACATTATGAAACAAGCTTCCTTAGGTGTGGAGGTTACCTACAGAGAGTGGAAGTGAGGTGGGGAGGAAGAGGGGGATGGAGGGCGGATCTGAAAATGTTGACTAACATTTTCCTGAGCCTGGCCTCTGTGAGCCCAAGAAAAGCACAGTACTCTCCCCCGCCTTGCCACCAAACACCATAACCTCAAGTAAGAAAAGGGAGCCCCTTCAGCAATGGTACGTGCCCCTAGGAATTCTGAGATCTTTGCTTATCCTTGTGCGCTCCTGTTTTCTATGTCTTCAGCACCCACCCATCATTAGTGCTGTCTTGGACATAGCTGGCATGTTAGCACTCCATGACTGTCTGAAATGGGTAATGTAGGTCGGTAGAGAAAAACAGACCTATTTCCTCTTTTGTACTTGAAAAATTTCTTTATGGGATTGAGGGTCTAGAGATATCTTTATGGAATTGAGATAACAACAAACATTTCAGAGTAGTAATGCTCCAGGTATGGTCCAAACATTTTACATATATTTGATCCCCCCACCAAAACTCTATAAGGTTTCAGAGGCAAATTTACCCTGGAGTTAGTGAAGCTTAAATTTCAGAATCAGGTCCCTAATTTTCTATTGTAATTTTGTATTTATTTCTCTAAAGGTTACTTTCAAAATCCTATGAGCCTTAGACCTTGAGCCCCAGGTGCGCTCTTGAGGGTAAGGAGATCCATGGAGAATTTAAGCACCTTGCCCAAGTTCCTACAGCTGGCCAAGGTGGAAGAGGCAAACTCGTTCCCAGGCTGTCCTGATCTGGAGTACACCCTCTTTTACTCTGCGTGGTCTTGGAAAGCTAAAGAGGAAAGCATATATGTTCGTGCCTAGGCCTTCCAAGCCACTCTGCTTTGAGTCATTTATCCCATTTAAGAAAGAGATAAACCTTAAAAGTTTAAAATTTCTACTTTACTTGAATTTACTATAATTCCATTTTAATACTAAATACCTATAGGATTATTATTATGATAAATCAACAAATGCTGATAGAATCCCATTTTTCAGGGTCTTGTCAATGTTAAGTAATTTTCTGAAAATTATGTAAGTTACCTATCTAGGAGAGAACCTGTGATTTAAATTCAGGCAAATCCGACTGAAGCTCGTATATTTAACTGCTATTAAATATTGCCTAAATTCAAGAGCTCAGAATTTGATTGACTACTACCATTTTCATTTTACTTTTATTTGCCATTTACTAAACACTATGATGTGTTAGAAGCCATGTGTATGTTTTTGTAACTGTCATAACAACCATTCAAGGGAGCTGTGTTCATCCTCACTTCAGGGGGGTTAGTTGAGATTTGAAGTGTTCAGTAACTTGTCAGTTGTCCCAGACCTGGTAAGTGGCAGAGGCAGGATTGCCTAGGAGACCTGAACCTGAAGTCTAGATTTTCTGCTACATCTACCCTGTCATGGGGAATTGGCATCAGTGACACTTTATTAACCATCCACGTATAAAACTCGTTTCTCCATAAAGCTGCCTCTTGTGTATAAGCTAAATGGAGAATTCCCTGCCCTTGAAAACTCCTTTTGTTCTCTAACTTTGGTTCCAAAAGATTTTTGGCATTTTCTAAAAACCAAAGAAATATACTTCTACACTGTAAAAATGTATTCAAGGTTTGAGAACCTATTCCCCAATGAGAGCTCCAAAAATGGTTTTGAACACTCCCCGCATCACTGGAGAAAATGTAGAGGTTCACAGTGTGCAAATATTGTGATGATCTGTGTACTGACAATCGCATTGCTGTCAAAATTTACCTTGTACAAGTATTTGCATCTCCATGGGACTATTCTATTGAGTAAGATATGTCACCAGAAAGAACAGAAGGATTTTTCTTTGTCCTTAAGTGTAGCTTGAATTGATTTTTCTGAACTGTTCCAAAGTGTGTGCTTTCATTCTATAATCCATCCTAAGCGTTTTAAAACAAAAGAACTATCAAATTACTTGGCAGAACGAGGCCTACTGATGCCCAGAAAGGCCAATTTATATTCAGTTGGTGCCCTGGCAAGCAGCATGATTGATATCATTCAGATTTGAGACCTAGAGTGATAAATAGTTACACATGACCAAGCGCCACACTTCAGGGCTCATGGGCCCCTGGTGAGTTATTGTTTTGTTTTGCCCCTGGTTCTTGTAGACTGAAAACTTCGTTTTCATAAATTAATCAGCATTGGCGTTTTGCATTTCTGATTTGTTGCCTTTCTCAAAAGGCCTTTACTTGCAGTTTATAATGCTGAGTGGCACAGTTTCAAGCTGCCCAAAGAGATGTGAAACTATTGGATAATCAAAAGGTTTTCTGTTTGTTATCATGGCAAATAAATGTAGCATTCTCTAAAAGGTGCATTTTTTTTTTTTTAAGATTTTATTTATTTATTTGAGACAGAGAGAATGAGAGAGAGAGAGCACATGAGAGGGGGGAGGGTCAGAGGCAGAAGCAGGCTCCCTGCCAAGCAGGGAGCCCGATGCGGGACTCGATCCGGGACTCCAGGATCATGACCTGAGCCGAAGGCAGTCGCTTAACCAACTGAGCCACCCAGGCGCCCTAAAAGGTGCATTTTCAAATGCAAGGACATTGAAGTGCAAAGACATTTAAAAATGTTTTTTACTATATCTTGAGTAGATCTGAAATAATTTTTATAAAAATATATGTAAATTAGGGCGCCTGGGTGGCTCAGATGGTTAAGCGTCTGCCTTTGGCTCAGGTCATGATCCCAGGGTCCTGGGATCGAGTCCCGCATCGGGCTCCCTGCTAGGCAGGGAGCCTGCTTCTCCCTCTGCCTCTCTATCTCTCTGTCTCTTATGAATAAATAAATAAAATCTTAAAAAATAAAATAAAAATAAAAAAATATATGTAAATTAAAAGAAATAACGAAGGAAAACCTATATTCTAACCATCCATTTTAAGGAGAAAAAAAAAAAGTTCCTTTGAAATTTCCCCTCTGCTTCTCCTAGATTCAATTCTACATCCTCCCTCATCAGAAGTAACCATAACTGGAGCACTTGGTTGGCTTAGTTGGTTCAGTGTCTGACTCTTGATTTTGGCTCAGGTCATGAGCTCAGGGTCCTGAGATCAAGCCCAGCGTTGGGCTCCATGCTTGGTGTGGAGCCTGAATGCCCCGCTCCTCTCGCGCACGTGCATTCTCTCTCTCTCAAAATAAATAATTAAAATCTTAAAAAAAAATGTAACCAGAACCACTGTACTCAATTTTAGGTTTATGCAAAGTATTGTTTACTTTAAGGTTTTTGAATCATACTGTGTGGATTTCATCGTAATTTATATGTTTTATATGTTTTCCTCTACAGCATATTTGTAATGTTTATCTGTGTTGATATTTATAGCTATAATTGATTTATTTTCATTACTCTATATGATTCAATTACATGAACATGCCACAATTTATTTATCATTTTCCAGTCAAAGGACATTTGCATGGTTCCTATTCTTTTGTGATTCTGTTATGAATATTCTTATATATGACCATTCCCACATATATTACTGGGTGTATATGAGTAAGAGTTGATGTATATTCATACATTTATGTAACATATTCATAGATGTGTGGGTTCATAGGGTAATTTACATCTTTAACTTTACTAGATGTTGCCGAACTATTCTTTGAAGTGTTTGTACATTCTTTCAGGTTTTCCACAGTTTCACCAAGGCTTGATATTGTCAGGGATTGACATTTTTGTGCATCTGGAGGTTGCAAAATAGAATACTGTAGTTGAATTTGCATTTACCTGATTACCTATAAAAAGGAGCACATTTCTTCATGTTTATTGACCTTTTATTGCGTGTTTCTCCTTCAGTGAAGTGTCTGTTATTCACTATTGTTCTATTGAATTGTTCATCTTATTAGTTTGTCATTCTATATAATAAAACTATTTCTCCCTATTTTTCACTTATCTTTTTATTCTCTCTATGATATTTGATGAACAGAAGTTCCTAATTTTATGGTAGGTAAATCTTTCAATAATTTCTTTTACCTTCTATCCTTTTGCTTGTTATTTAAGAATTATTTCCCTGGCACATAAAATGCCTTTGATATAGACTTCTAAAATTGAATACTTTTGCCTTTCAAATTGAATTTTTTTAAAAAAATATTTTATTTATTTATTTGACAGAGAGAGACATAGCAAGAGAGGGAACACAAGCAGGGCGAGTGGGAGGGGGAGAAGCAGGCTTCCTGCAGAGCACGGAGCCCGATGCAGGGCTGGATCCCAGGACCCTGGGATCATGACCTGAGCAGGAGGCAGATGCTTAATGACTGAGCCACCCAGGCGTCCCCAAACTGAATTTTTGTACCTGGTTGTAACTGATTTTGTATGTGGTATGGCATTTGAGTCCAGTTTCGTTTTTGGTTTAATATACACAATCACTTGGCCTAGCATCATTTATTATAAGCTCGTATTTCTTTCCTTACCTCCGATGCCACCCCGGTATTCATTCATTCAGCTCATGCTCACTGAGTGGTTAATATGTTCCTGGCACCGCTATAGGGATTAGGGATCCAGAGGAAACAAATTAGATTAAAATGCCTACTCAAATGGGGCCTTCACTTCAGTTGAGGGGAGAGATAACAGCTAATAACAAATACACAAATAAAAGTAAAATTGACTTTTTTGATGGTAATCAATGTTATAAAGAAAATAAAAAGAGGAGAATAGGAAATGTGGGCCTGGAGGGTTTTCTTAATGGGCTTGTAAGGAAGGACTTTACTAAGAAGCTAGCATTAGAGGAAGGATTTGAAGAAAGTGAAGGAACAAGTTTTGTAAATATCTTGGGGTGGTGGGGTGATGTCTCGGATACACAAAAGAGCAAGTACACAACTCCTGAGGTAGGGGTGTGCCTGGTATGTTCAGATCAGTCTCTCTGGAGAGTGTAAGCAAGGAGAAGATAGAAAATGGGTTCACAGAGGATACATGGGGCCAGGTTTATAAGACAGGAATCCTCCGAATAATGACATGTTCTGAATTACATTTTTGCAAGGTTCATGGCATCAATCAGTAATCAGAAGATCATTGTATTCATCAATGAGTGTCACTCAGGAATTTTGTAGTTTGGTAATAAATAACCTCATAGTCTCAGTGGCCTCAAACCATGAATGTTTCATCCTTGCCCATGTTGCGCTCATTGCAAGCCATCCAGGTGCTACGGTCCATGTTCCTTGCTCACACTTCAGGACCCAGACTGGCAGAGTAGCTACCACTCTGAGTGCTGCGGGTTTCCATGACAGTGAGAAAGAGAGAGGGAGACTAGTCAGACATGTGCCAGCCACTAGTTTCCATTCGTATGTGATGTGTAGAGGTTTCCACATCATTTCCATTCTCATTTCGTCGGCCAGGGTAAATGACATGGCCATTTAGGCTTCAAGGGGGCAGAGAAGTACAATCTTCCCACACACTGGACAAAGAGCAGAAGTATCCAGTGGACAGCACTACTATCTACAAATGTCTACCTGCTGTGTTGAGAATACTCGGTCGGTGGGCAGAGGCAGCAGGAGGGAGTACTGTTTGAAGACAAACAGGGAGGTTGCAGAGGATGTGGTAAGAATTAGCTGGGTTCTGGGTAAATTGTGAAGGTAGAGCTGACAGGTTTTTTTTTTCGATGGATTTGATGTGAGGTTTGAGAGAAAGAGGAAGCAAGGATGATTCTGAGGATTTGGGCCTGAGCAGCTGGATAATTAGATGTCATTTACTGTGATGGACAATCTTTCAGGACAAGCAGAGTTTTTATGTTTGTGGTGTGTGTGTGTGTGTGTGTGTGTGTGTGTGTGGTTAATCACAACTTCAGAATTAGATTCTTCCAATCCTTCTAACATCTTTGTCAGCATTTCCCTATATTAAAATTTTCCTGTTTTTAAACATCTAGAACAGTTTCTGTTTTACTTGCTGGTTCCTGACTGACACTGAGGGTGTGAGTATTGAAGAGCAGTGTAGGCAAGGTCTTTCCAGGGGCACACAAAATTCCCTGGCCCCATCTTTGGTCCAGCCAATGGTGATGTGGAGGCCTGAGAAGGACTATTGCATCCAAAGCACCTTGATCTCTTAAAGCCAGAGCATAAGGACTGCTGCCTTTTGCTTCTTGCCAATTACAAATCAAGTTGCTAGGTATAGCTGTTGGGCTCTGTTGAGAGTGGTTTTGCCTGTCTTTGTGCCAAAATCATATTGTCATAACCAGTAAGATTTTATAAGTTGTGATATTTGGATATGTTAGCTTTCTGAACCAGAAACTTTTCCTTCATTTTCAGGAGTCCTTTAATTCTTCCTGGCCCTTTGATCTTTATTTTAGACTTTAAGATCACTTGAGAAGTTAATACAATCAAATGAGAACAAATCTCTTGGGATTTTTATTGGCTTTACATTGAATTTATAAATCACCGTGAGAGAATTGTACCTTTACAATATTGAGGCTTCCATTTTAAGAACTTGGTAAAGCTCTCCAATTATTTCAGTCTTTTAAAAAGTCTTTAGCTAGAAATGTATAGTGTTCTCCTATAAATAGTTGGCACATCTTGCATTAGGTTTATTCTTTTTTTTTTTAAGATTTTTATTTTTTTATTTTTTTATTTGAGACAGAGAGAATGAGAGGGAGGAGGGTCAGAGGGAGAAGCAGACTCCCCACCGAGCAGGGAGCCTGATGCGGGACTCGATCCCGGGACTCCAGGATCATGACCTGAGCCCAAGGCAGTCGCTTAAACAACTGAGCCACCCAGGCGCCCGCATTAGGTTTATTCTTAAAGACTTTATATATTGTTAATTGTAAAAATTATATTTTCTAACTATAAATTATGTAAGTTTATAAATTATATTTTCTAACTGTATGCTTTTTGTAAATTATATTTTTGCAAATTATATTTTCTAACTCTATACTGCCATTACAGGGAATTGAAATTCTCTGTATATTTTATTTTTATTATTATGTTTTAGTTGTGTTTCTTATGAACAATGCAGAATCAGATTTTTAAAGTAACATAATTAGTCCATTTACACTCTTTGTAGCTGCTGAAATAGATTTTGTTTTCCATTTTACTTTCTGCTTTCTGTTTGTCTCATCTTTGCCAATTAATGCTTTTTATTCTTTTCCTTTATAATAATTAGATTTCTTCTCAATCCTTCTCTTTTCTTTTATTAATTGAGAGCTATACAGCCTGAGTTACCCTGAAGTTTTAACATACACACTTCTTTTATGAGAGCCTACAATTAATTAATATCTTTTTCTTTCTTTGAATAATACAAAGACCTCCAGAATATCTTAATTCATTTCATACTCTCCCTATTTATATACTCTTTTCATTGGCTATTTTAGTTTTCTCTCTTTCTTCTTTTTACATGCATAATATCACTATGATTGTTTTGTATTGTGTGTTTATTTAAATTTACACAGATATTATCGGTTTCTTTGTTCATAATTTCTTTTTACAGCTCTGACTTTCCATTTGGGATCAAGTTGTTTCTGCCTAAAGTCTGTGATGGAATAAAGACGACTGTAAATTCTTTCATACTCCTATGGAGAAGTGGAGTTAATTTTTCTCCCTTGGATCTGGTCTGGCCTGTGACAGTTCTACTCAGCAGATTGTGGTAGAAGTGATATATGCCAGTTCTGGGCATTTACAAGAACTAGAACCGAATGTAATGGTCTCTAAGAACCCTACACTGACATGGAGGAAGTATGCCTACAGCCAGAGAGACCACATGTACAGGATGGAGGACTACATGGAGAGGGGTGTGGTCTGGCTGAGCTCAGTTTTCCAGCTCTTCTTCCACCGCAAAAGCACCAGGTATGCAAGGGAAGTCATCTGGACCCTTCAGACCTGATGAGTCACAAGGTTAAATATCACCAAATGACCCCATTTCATGTCAAGTAGAGCAGAATGGTCACTCTAGCTCATCATATTCCTGACCCACAAAAACTGATATAATCAAATGATTGTTGTTTTAAGTTGCTATGTTTTGGGATAATGTATTATATAGCAAGAATTAATCAGAACAGATGCCTTCTGTTTTTTTTTAACCAGAAAGTAGTTTGCTCTGACTCTTGAAATTTGGTAGCTATTTTCTTTCAACACATTGAAAATATTTTCTGGCACCTGCTCTTGCTCTTACGAAATCAGCTCTTAGTCTATGTTTGTCCTTTGAAAGTGATCAGGTTTTTGTTTTATTTTGTCTTGTTAGAATTTTTTTTTTTAAATCTCTGGTTATTTTTTAAGATCTACTCTTTTTCTTTGGCTTTCCAAAGCTTCACTAAGATGTGTAATGGCTTTTCCTTTTCCTTTTTTCTTTCTTTCTTTCTTTCTCTCTCTCTTTCTCTCTCTCTCTTTCTTTTTTTCTCTCTCTCTCTTTTCTTTCTTTCTTTCTTTCTTTCTTTCTTTCTTTCTTTTCTTTCTTTCTTTCTTTCTTTCTTTCTTTCTTTCTTTCTTTCTTTGAGGGATTTACTGGTCTTCATCCTACTTCAAATGGAATTTGAATTGGTTTCCATCATCAGTTCTATCCACATGGAAAATACTCATCCATAATCTTCTCAAGTATTATTTGTACCCAATTCTCTCTTCTTCTAGAATTCCTTTTTTTAAAGACTTTATTTATTTATTTGAGAGAGAGAGCATGTACAGGAGCCAGGGGAGGGGCAGAGGGAGAGGGAGAAGCAGACTCTCCACTGAGCAGCGAGCCCGATGCGGGGCTTGATCCTAGGACCTTAGGATCATGATCTGAGCTGAAGGCAGACACTTAACCGACTGAGCCACCCAGGTGCCTCTGCTTCCAGAATTCTAATTAGGTGTCTATTAGACTTACGCTACCTCCCATGTCTATTAACCTATCTTTAATGATATCAACTAATGTTCATATATTTATTTCTTCAGGTATATCTAATTTCTTATTTAAACTTTTTTTTTTTTACTCATTAAAACCTTATTTAAACTTTAAAACAATTTCTTATTAAAACTTAAAACTATCGGGCGCCTGGGTGGCTCAGTTGGTTAAGCGACTGCCTTCGGCTCAGGTCCCTGGATCGAGTCCCGCATCGGGCTCCCTGCTTGGCAGGGAGTCTGCTTCTCCCTCTGGCCCTCCCCCCTCTCATGTGCTCTCTCTCATTCTCTCTCTCTCAAATAAATAAATAAAATCTTTTAAAAAAACAAAAAAAAACCCCTTAAAACTATCATTTTATTTTTCAACATTTTATCATAAAAATTCTTAAACTTCCACAAATTGAGAGACTTTTGTAGTGAACACCCACATACTCAGAATTAGATTCTATTGCCGACATTTTGCTATATCTGTGTCACATTTCCATCCTTCTATCCATCTAACCATCATCTGATTTTTTGCATATATTATTATGAAAGTTACAAGTACACTTTTCCCTAAAGTATAGATTGAAGAAAAGATTTAAGATGTAAGAAAAGTCACAGAGGTACTACAGGGAGTTCTCCTATACCCTTTCTCCAGCTTCCCCTAATGCTAATACTTTATGTAGCAACAGGACAATTGTTAAAACTAGGAAATGAACATTGGTATACCACTCTAAACTAACCTAGAGACCTTGTTCAAATTTTATTTAACAATTTTTTTCCTCTAACATCCCTTTTATGTTCTAGGATCCAATCCAGGATTCCATATTGCGTTTAGTCTTAATGTATTCTCAGTCTTCTCCAACCTGTGATAGTTTGTCAGTCTTTCTTCTCTTTTATTTTTTATTTTTTTTAAGATTTTATTTATTTATTTGACAGAGAGAGACACAGCGAGAGAAAGAACACAATGGAGGGAGCGGGAGAGGGAGAAGCAGGCTCCCCGCTGAGCAGGGAGCCCGATGAGGGGCTCGATCCCAGGACCCGAGCCAAAGGCAGACCCTTAACCACTGAGCCACCCAGGCAGCCCAATGATCTGACACTTTTAAAGAGTAGTGGTCAGTTATTTCATAGAATGTCCTCAAATTGGGTTTGTCTGATGTTTTCTCATGATTAGGTCAGGGTTGTACAATTTTGGCAAGAATACTGGAAAAGTGATGTTGTGATCCCAGTTTATATCAGGAGATACCTGATACTGATACCATATTATTGGTAATGTTAACTTGACCATTTGGTTAGAGTACTGCCTGTTTACATGATTCTTCTAAAAATTCATGCTATAATTTCATTCTAGTTCCTTATTTTAATTTTAAACATGTAAAAGATTTATTTTATATTCTGTGTCCTTTAATTTTAGTATTTGTAGTCTTGCAGGAACCATCATGGTCCAGGTTATTTTTGTTTGATTTGAGATAATTTGAGTGAAGATGGGACTCTGGTACAAGCTGTACTACCTCTACTTTATAGAACAGTGGAAAGATGACAGGATTTGCAGCTGGACTGATGAGAACACAAATTTACCATTTGTCAGCTGTGTAATTATGAGTAACTTAGCTTATCTGAAAATCAGTTTTCCTGTGTGTAAAGTGGAAAAAAATATTATCTGACTTATTTGTAATTAATATTTAAAAGAGTTTACAAAAGAAAATATCCTATAGAATTAGGAGATTCAAGAGGATAATATTCTCTTGAGTCAAGCTAGCCAGTTACCAATATAAGACATTTATCACTAGGAAAAGATCTTTAAGGTCAATTCTAAAGAAAACAAATTTAGAGGGTCCCCACATAGAGTAATGCAGGCACTTACGCTGTTATATTAGGGAGAACTTGTCTGAGTGAGAGTGACTAAGGCATTCCCAATATAAAGGAAGCATTCTGTAGTCCACAAAACATATTCACATTCATTGTTTCATATGATGAAGCATTTGAATTTCACAGGGTGTGGTAAGTAGATCTTACTGTCCTCATTATACATATAAAGATACTGAGTCATAAATATGTATCTAAGGTTGCTGTATTAATAGGTAGGTAGTGGGGGGAAGATTCAAAAAGAGACTTCTGGAGTCTAGGGCCAGTATCTTTCTACCAACTATGCAATTTCTACCATTTAATGCCCATGCATTTTCCTATCAACATCCTTACCTTAACATATCTGTATGCCTAGCAACATCCCAGAAGACTCCAATGTATCACCACCTCTCTCCCCTACCAGGTCTATACACCAAGAAAATTCTTCAATCTCCAATTACTCTTCTTTATCAGTCATTGTCCCTTTTCAAAGAGTTATTAATCAATGGAATTAGCTACTATAGAACCAAATATCTCCTAATGAAGTAGTAAATATTTTGTATAAAAACCTTTTTCATACATAATTTTATAATCAGTGCATATTCATCTATGTATGCTATCCCAATTCCTTATCTCGTTGGAAATGAAGACAATGTTTAATGTGTTAAATGTTGTCATAAAGGGGACTTGGATGCTTTAACGTAGAAAAAGGGGCAGATCAAATGACTCTTTTCAGATATAAGAGAGGTTGATCTAAGTGCTACTGGGTACCTTAAATCCCAACCCACCTCCTGGTGTGTCTTAGCTTCAGAGTACCTTAGAAGGACTATGGAGGATCAAGGATTGGTGTTTTGGTGAAGTTAGAGAAAAACTTCTTGAATACTCAAGATAATTCCTTAACTCTTCTTCTATTTAACACAAAAATGCTACATTAATTCTACTCAGAGGAACACAGTTAAAACAATGATAATCACAGTTAACTTCCACTGAACATTATATATGTGTGTATATATATATATATACACACACACTATATATACATACACACTACATGTATAGTGTTCAATGAAAGACTAAATATATAATATTTTAAGTAATTTACATATTATAACATTTTTACTGAGATACAATTGACATATAACATTGTATAAGTTTAAGGTGTACACTGTGTTGATTTGATATACTTATATATTGCAATATGATTACTTATTTCCATAAGACAACTCTATGAAAAAGATATATTTATAACCCCACTTTAAGGATGGGGAAATCGAGATGCAAAGAAGCAAGGTAAATTCCCTGAAGTTGCATATCTAGTAAGCAGCAGTGCCTGGGTTTGAAACCCATATACGTTGGTTCTGCAGCTCTATACCATTTGGTGGAGGCTGAAAAACACTTAAGAGTAGGCTTCAACCAGAAAAATCCCCTACAAATCAACTTCATCCTCCTAATGACAGGAAGACATCACTGAAATCCCTCATGGCTTAACTCAGAAATTCGTACTACCAAAAGTTCACTTCTATAGAATAATCCACTTTCCTTTTTTTAAATTTGGAATTCTCATTCATCATCTATATTTATAATGTTTTTAGGGGCGCCTGAGTGGCTCAGTCGGTTAAGCGTCCAACTTTTGATCTCAGCTCAGGTCTTGATCTCAGGGTTGTGAGTTCAAGCTCCATGTTGGACTCCACACTGGGTGTGGAGCCTACTTAAAAAAAATTTAAATGTTTTCAAATTTTGAAGAATTATAGATTTACAGGAAATTGTAAAAAATGTATAGGAACTTTCTGTGTACTCTTCACCCAGTTTCCCCCAGTGGTGCCACCTTGTATAATACAGTACAATATTGAACCAGAAGATGGATATTGGTATAATCTATAGACTTCATTCAGATCTCACCAGTTTTACATGCCAAACTGTGTGTGTGTATATATGTGTGTGTGCGTGAGTGTGTGTGTAGGTGTTTAGTTCTGTAATTCTATACAATTTCATCACAAGTGTAGATTTGTGTAACCATCACCACAACGAAGATACAGAACTGTTCCATCACCACAAGGCTCCCATATACACTCCTTTAAACTCACTCTGACCTTCCTACTCATCATCTATAATTAACATTCAACATTTAAACAAAGCCTATGCACCTATACTTAGTGGCTGCCTAAATAAAGATTTAAAAAAGAAAAATAAGGTAAGTATGAACATGGCAGTTAAGATTCTGCAAAAGCACTGGCTGACCCCAAAGTTTCTTGATTGGGGCACATTTTTTTTTTTTTTTGGTTGTGCTTGGATGTAGAGTACACAAATCTTTGCTTGGAAAAACCGAGTTTTAAACCCAGAAGAGAGCAGTCAGTGAAAAAATTCCTCTTCATCATTAGAATGGAGGGGGATGGGCAATTCATCATTCTGTCCTCAATTGGATTAACTACCAGAAAACAGGGACAAGTGTCCTGACTCTTTCACTTCTGATCTTATGACTGTGCACAGTCTGAGGCTTCTGTTTCCTTCCTCGCTGGGTGAGGATAATGTGTGTGAGATCACTTTGTAAAGGTTAAAATCCAGTGCTAATATGAGAGAAGATTATTCAAGGAGTCATCTCTTCTACATACTCCACTTAGCAGCAACTACCCATCCCCCTTTTAGGAAACATCGACATTACTGTTAACTTGAAAACAAAGTGCCCTGCTGGGAGACAGTTGAGGGATGACAGGAATTTGGATTTCAGAGGCACAAAGCTATGAAATGTCTGACAGAGAAGAACAGTTAGTGTCAAATATGCTTGATTTGTCAGAGAAAACTGAAGGACACTTTCCCCCAGCTCAGATATTCATCAGTAAGTGGAGGTCACGCAAACAGCATGCGACTTTAGTTTCTCCTAGCTAGTCACACCCAGGAAGAGCTCTGAAACCTTGCCATTGTCTTTGGTTTTAAGTTCCCAATCCTGAGGAAAACCAACAAACAATATGGAGTAAAGTGGATCACAGCCAGTGGATGTCTTATTTATTCTTTTATAAAATTAAGAAAGAGCTCTGGTGGAATAGAGAAAACTCTGAACTAAGAAAACAGAAGACGCCCATTCCAGAAAAAGCCCTGTCACATTAATGATATGAGGCCTTGTGGAAATCACTTGACCTTTTTTAGTCTTTATTTATCTGCAAGATGGTGTAATGCTTACCTGCCCACTTATCTTATATGTTGTTAAGATGAGTAGAATGAAAAAACATATGTAAAAAGGCTGTTTGAGGGGTGCCTGGGTGGCTCAGTCAGTTAAGCATCTACCTTCGGCTCAGGTCATGGTCCCAGGGTCCTGCAATCGAGCCCCATGTCCAGCTCTCTGCTCAGCAGGGAGCCTGCTTCTCCCTCTGCCTGCCATTCCCCCTTGCTTGTGCTCTCTCTCTGTCAAATAAATAAAATCTTTAAAAAAATGCTGTTCGAATTGTCAAATGGTATATAAAAGATATGTGTGTGTATATATGTATGTGTATAATATATGTATCGTATGTATGCTGGATACATATGGTGTGTATATATACATATACAGGAATTGCCAAGTGGTATACTTATGAGATATATATTTATATATGTATGGAGTATACATATGGTATATATACACACACACGCATATATATATATACACACACACACACACACATATATTAGATATCATCATAATTACTATTGTTTTTTTCAAGAAAAGAAAGATGTATATGAGGAATTGTTCTACTCCTGACAGCTCAGGAACCAAAAAGTAATTGTCAGTTGAAAACTGGTGTGTTGTGACATTCAGGATACCTGGGAATGACAAAGCTGTTTTTCCTAGGAGAGTGTGCAGGATAGAAGACCTCAAAGCAATTTAGAGGCAGAACAGAGGTGAGAGTTTAAGTCCCAGCCCCCTCATTTAACAGATGATTAAATCACAGCCCAAACAAAGTGACTTATCCAAATTAGTGATGGATACCAGACTGTGATAAACGAGGGACAAAGGGAAGATGAATGGGAGTACCAACTATGGTAATAAGCTCAATTCTGATAGGGAAAGAAGATATGAAATAGGAGGTACCATTTATGTAAGACTTTAAAAGATGGATATCAACAGGGATAGATTGTAAGAAGGACACTCTATTTAGAGGGACCTGTGGGAACTGAGACCCAAAGGCAGGAAGGAGCCTACAGGTATGCCCGTAATCATTTTAGTGATATATAAGGTATATGCCGTACTGTCTCTATGCTATGCTTCCCAGGGAGAAGTGGAAGACTGGCTCCTATTTGAGAACCAGGAATATGTTGAATATGTTGAAATGTTCACCTTCCTTTTTTCAAAAAATGATTTTATTTATTTGAGAGAGAGAGAGAGAGAGCACGTGCATGCACACACAAGTGGGGGAAGGAGCAGAGGCAGAGGGAGAAGCAGACTCTCCGCTGAGCAGGGACCCCCCCCTCGCCCCCGCAAAGTGGGACTCGATCCCAGGACCCTAGGTCCATGACCTGAGCTGAAGGCAGACACTTAACCGACGGAGCCACCCATGCACCTGGAAGTGTACACTTTCTAGGAGAAAACAAAGACACAAATCATTAATTTCACTCTGGTGCTAGAAACTCCTAGTCATTTAATTTAAGGGAATGGTTCTCAAACTTTACTGTACATTAGGATTGCCTGGGGATTAAAAGAAATACTGACACCTGGCTACCACCCTCAGCCATTCTGATGGCATACCAATTATGGTATGGGGTCCAACCTGAGCATGGAGATTGTTTAAGTTCCCCAGGTGTTTCTACTTTGTAGCAAAGTTGGGAACCACTGGGTAAAGGAGCAAGTAAATAAAGACACCGCTACTTTAATATGCAAGCCAGTTACCTAAGAGAGATAACATTAACCCCCTATTAATACCTTGGATTAATTAATTGCTTAATTAATTAGCAAATCAGGGAAGGAATAGGACACTAGATAGTCAAGTTTTAATTATAAAGAGGCTAGGATAAGTCTTGGAAAATCATAGAAAAAAATTTTCTACTGTGTGATTTTACATGAAGCCACATGCTGAGAGTCAAATTGACAGTTTTATAAGTAAAGTACAATGCGTGTATTTATTATCAAGTTGGTAAAGAGATGAGTAAAGCAATTGCCACGGGTACAGACGCAGAATTTGCTAAGGCATTCACCAATATGCAATTGAAAACTTAAGGAATTTTAAATCTATTAATTTTGTTAATTAAATCCTGTCATTTATTCAATAAATGCTTATTAACTATGTGCCACATGCTGTTTGAGCTACTGGGGGATAAAGTAATGAAAAAATTTTAATAGCTCATGCCTAGTGAAGCTTAGACAGTATTTGAGCAGAGACCCAAATTTGGTAAAAAAAAGGTCAGCCAAAAGCCGAAAGATTACAAAAGATGAGAGAGAGAGAAAGCCTTTCAGGAAGATTGAATACCTAGTACATCACTTTGAAAAGAGGGCCATACTCAATGTGTTCAACCAGCCAATAGGTCAGGGTACTGGTCCCCAGTGAGGAATGTTAGCTGATGAGAAATGTGGGGTCCTTCCTTGCACTCTCTTCTCCTTCCTCCCATCCCTCCTTCCTGTCCTTCTCTTCATCCTCCTCTCCCTCCTCGTCCTCCTCCCCTCTCTCTCAAGATCCAGTAGAGTAGGAATAACTGATGATATAGAAGAGAAGAAAATTGCAGGAGCACATGAAATTACTTTCATGGGCACAATCACTTTTGGCCCAACTTCACAGTGAGACTACTGTTATCCTGCTCATTTATAAGATAAGGACACCTACACTCAGAGATTCTGAGCAATTTATTCAAAGACACATAAGTGGTATAACTGTGAACTCAATTATGCCTTCTGACTTAAATCCAGTTCTTTTTTTCTTTCTAAATATCATTTGCAGCATAAAACAGAGAAAATGCGAAGATTATCCCCAAGTTGAAAAGTCTGCTCTATTCTCCATTGTGGCTAGGATCTTTTCTATATTCTAATATATGGAGTTATCTGATGCCAAACTCTGCTGAAAAGTAAGAGTTTTTGTTTTTTGTATATAGGAAAATCAGGAAGTTCTTTTTTTTAATTTATTTATTCATTTGAGAGAGAGAGAGAGTACGAGCAGGGGGGAGGATCAGAGGGAGAGGGAGAAGCAGACTCCCAATTGAGCAGGGAGACCGACAAGGGGCTCAATCCCAGGATCCTGGGATCATGACCTGAGTCAAAGGCAGACACTTAACCAACTGAGCCATCCAGATGTCCTGAAAATCAGGAAGTTCTTTAATGCATGAATCTTACCCAAGAACCCACCTGAGGAGTTCCTGAGTAATGACTCTGAGCAGATGTTTTTGTTCTATCAATATTGAAAACAGTAATATTCTCTAGGTGACAGAGTATGGTTAGGGTACCAAGAACTTATATTAAAGAAGAGTCCTGAGTAATTGGATCCTTGTCCTAGGTCTGGACAAAGACTTGTTAATTACTAGAAAAAATCTGTCAAACTTTATCTTTTATAACATTGGAGTTAGAACTGGGGGAAAATTCAGAAATAATGTCATGTAGCAGGGTGATTTTTATTACAATTTACCATTATTGTGACCTGTATTCAATTACGTGTCTAGCAAATAAATATTACTCCCCTCACTATAGAAATAAAATCTTTCCAACCCTCAAGAGTGAAGATAAGTGAAATGGCTCTAATTGAGGACCAAGTTGGACTTGAAAATCTCATCTAGGCTCTGTTGAGTTGGTAGGGCTCTTACCTGTGGAATGCAAGAAATGTCCCTAGCATTCATCACCTAGTTCCTTCCTTTAATTATTAGGTTAAATAAATAACCAGTAGATAAAAAATAAAAGAAATGTCACTGTTTAAGACCAGAATGAAATGTTCAGACTCTTCTCACAGGCTTGTGTCCAGGTAGAGTGTTTTCATCATCCATACACTAGAAGACAACACAAAAAGGACAAATTTTTGTGATAAGCAGATGAGTCCAAATTTTATTCCATCCATTTCTAGCTGTATGCTTTTGGGCATATTCCTTAATTTCTCAGAGCCACTGTTTCTTTTTTTTTTTTTTTAAGATTTTATTTATTTATTTGAGAGTGAGAGAGAATGAGAGACAGAGAGCACGAGAGGGAAGAGGGCAGAGGGGGAAGCAGACCCCCCACTGAGCAGGGAGCCCGATGCGGGACTCGATCCCGGGACTCCAGGATCATGACCTGAGCCGAAGGCAGTCGCTTAACCAACTGAGCCACCCAGGCGCCCACTGTTTCTTTATCGTTAGAAAAATGTTGATGAATAAAAGGGTCTTGCAAGCATGAAATAAAATCATGTATTTGTAGTAGACATCTGTCCTCCCAAGCCTTTTGAACACCCTTTCTAGATTTTAGTACTTTGCCATATTATGTATTCTCACAACCCAAGGTTACCGCCCCCCCCCCCAAAAAAAGCAAAACTCCTAGGCTACCTCACAGCTAAGACGCAAGCAGGGGGTCTAGTTTCTGCCAGTAACATACTTCCATCCCTGATTTTTTTTCAGAGCTGACCTACAGGGGGAAACAAGCTGGGTCCAGGCCACTAAGAGGTTGCAGAGGAAGTGTGGCTCTGGACTGATTTCAGCAAGGCAGCGGGTTCCCCATCCTGGAAGGCGGTTCTTGAAAGTTTAGACTTGAGTTTGTTTCCCCAAACCTTCCAATGATTTTATGAACTACAAATAGTCCTTAATAAATTTATTTTTCTTTAACCTGGACAGAATGGAGTCTGTTATTTGCTTCTAAGAACCACAACAACTTCAGTATTAAAATAATAGTTAACATAGCTGTGGGGACCCCAAAGTGTTCTGTCAACGTTACTTCACTTGTCTCCAACACTGGAGGAAAATTGAGTCAGCAACACTTTCCTTCTATTCTTCACCTGCATTTGTTCAAACCCTTTCCTGCTTTCAGTCATGGTGTGGATTGTACCTCTTTGAATTCCTATTAAAAACTACACTGAGGAGGGCACCTGGGTGGCTCAGTCAGTTAAGTGTCTGCCTTTGGTTCAGGTCATGATCTCAGGGTCCTGGGATGATTGATCCTCACATCGTGCTCCCTACTCAGCTTCACCCTCTCCCTCTGCTTGCTGCGCCCCATGCTTGTGCCCTCTCTCTCTGTCAAATAAATAAACAAAATCTTAAAAAAAAAAACCACACACACACACAACAAACTAGACTGAGGAAAGGGAGGTGGGTGGGGGGATAGGGTAACTGTGTGATGGGCATTAAGGAGGGCACGTGATGTGATGAGCACTGGGCGTTACATGCAACTGATGAATCACTGAACACTACATCAAAAACTAATGATTTTCAAAAAAAAACTAGACTGAGGAAAGTCTATTGAAGTGTTCATATCATTAACTCCGTTTTTTTAAAATGTACATTTCTGAAAATAGCTAGAGCTTTAGAAAAGGAAAATGAGTCACTTGTAAGACAAGGAGGAGATCCTTGGAAAAAAGACTGGAGGGTCCATAAAGGCACAGGAGAAAGGCCGTTCAGATGGGAGCTTGCCCTGTAGACCTGGGAATGGGAAGAGATTCCTTAGAATCAGAGCAGACCCATGAGTAGGCCAACAAGCTGAGCAAGAGAGTGCTGCCTTTTCTTTCTGCAAGTTCCAATAGAATATTCTAAGTAGGAATTGGCAGATATGAAATAAAACTTTCATAATAGCTTTGACCTAACTTTCATAATTGGATAGGAAGAAGCCAGTCTGAATTCTACCCCCCACTACCCCCACTGTTACCCTTCTTATAAATCTACTTAACTTTTACTGGTACTGATTTTTCACTTGAGTTTGTTTCCCCAAACCTTCCAATAATTTTATGAACTACAAATATTCCTTAATAAATTTATTTTTAAGATTTTTAAGTTTTATTTTTACATATATTATTTATTTTTCAATTTTTAAATGGAAGTAACATTTAAAAGCAATGAAATGGACTTCTGTTAAGTACACATTTCAGTGAATTTTGACAAAATCCCACATCCCAAGCAAGATATATAATATTTCCATCACCCCAGAAAGCTGTTTCTTTTTTTTTTTTTAAGATATATTTATTTGAGAGAGAAGGAGAGAGAGAAAGAGAGTGAGAGTGAGCAGGGTGGGGGAGGGCAGAGGGAGAGAGAGTCTCAAGCAGACTCCATGCTGAGCACGGAGCCCGAAGTGGGGCTCGATATCATGACCCTGAGATCATAACCTGAGCCTAAACCAAGATTCAGATGCTTAACAGATTATGCCATCTGGGAACCCCACCCCAGAAAGCTCTTTCATGTCACTTTTTAGTCAATCCACCCTCCTCTACCCAAACAGGTAGCCCCTATTCCTTTTCCAGCAGATTTGCTTATCCTAAAACTTTATATGGATGGAATAACAGAGCATGTATTCTTCTGTTTGGCTTCTTTGGCTCAACATGTTTTTGAGATGTGTTAATGTTACATGGATTATCATTTGTTTCTTTTAGCACTACTAGTATTCCTTTGTAAGAATACACCACAATCTGTTCATTTATTCTTCTGTTGTTGGATATTTAAGTTCCAAGTTCCGTTGACTGTGTTTCTTTTGAGCACAGGTAAAATTCTCCTGCCTCTTTGCAGGTCTCACAATTACTATTTTCTGGATATTTTTCATTAAAGAACATATAAAGTATCACATTTTGTTTTGTTTTATCTAGTTTATTTCAAAGAGACTGTAAGCCTTTATTCTCTGGCAGTTAGGACAAGAGGCTCTTCATTCTGGTTTCTTTTGGAGTTGAGGTAAACTGGGCTGGGCTACTGTTGTAATCATATTGAATCCATCTGTGTTTGGCTCAACCCTTATCTCCTATGTTATTAGCAATGCCCTTGTCATCTTGCTAACATTGAGGAGGGGGAATGGGCTTCAGTTTTAGATAATTTTGGTTTCCTTTGAATTCAATTCTGACAGGGAGTCTGAATCTGAGCACTAGACTTATATGCCAAAGCGCCTGATTGCTTACTCATTTCTAGTTCCCTTTCCTCTGCTACTTTCTCAACAAAATTTTGTAAGGCATGTAGTAGAGGGGAGAACTGTCGGGCTGAGTGGTTAATTTTTATGTTTGGGCTTCTTTAAGGGATGAGTCCATCCCACTAGACCACACATTTAATGCTCAGTCTCCCTGTCGCATGCCCACTCATTGCCAAACTGTACCAAACCCAGGCATTTGCTGCCATCAGTATGGATGCTGAATAATTTCCTGCACACCTATAAAAGGCTTATTTCTCATGGGAATTTAATTCAGCAAGCTTCTTTGCATCTACCATTCTTAACTAATCCTGTAGAAATATATGGTTGTTTTTTTTTGTTTGTTTGTTTGTTTGCAGCTTTTCTTGTTTCAACAGGAATGAAGGTCTGGTGTGTTCTCCTATACTCTAACTTAAAGCAGACACTTTTGTTCATATTCTTATTTAATTGTATCTATTTTAATTGTTCTTTTTGGTACCTGCATTATTATTAAATAAAGAAGATAAGAAAAATAGGAAGGAAGGAAGGAAGGAAAGAAGGAAGGAAGGAAGGAAGATAAACATTAAGTCCCATGAAGGCAGGGACCTTTCACCTATTTCATCCATTTTTCCCATTGCTTTGTCCCAGTCCCTCGGACTTGCCTAGAATATAGTAATTACTCAAAGCCATTTGCTTAATAAATGTACGAATAAGAAAATGAATGAATAATGAATTAGGCATAAGTATTGGATACTTTCCGTATCAAGTATTAGAAAGTATCAAGTATTGATGGGAATGAAATTGATGGGAAATGGAACAATTGATGGGAATACATTATGGATTACTTCTTAATTTGTTCATCCGTAACTGAGTTTCCGGTTGTTGTATGTATCATACAGCTTTATTGTACCTATCATCTTAACAGAAGCAGAGCTATTCTAATTCTCCCTGTGCTCACTAGTTGAATAGCCATTTGAATAATAATTGCCACCAGGTACAGTGTGGACTAAGAGCAGAAATCAGCTTGTCTCTGGGCATGGCTGCACCTTATTACTGAAATCTGCAGCTGAACGCTAGCAACATCTGAAGGGAGAATGAAAATACCTGCTTTGGAATGAAGGTTTGGGATGCCCTGAGCTCCTTGATACTTTTAGTGCAACTCCTTAGATTGGTTGATGTTCAAGTCTTCTATGTAACCTCTCTCACAAAATGGAATGTTATCTCTCAAATGCCTTCAACAAGTTCTTAGGGCTGTTGTGCTGAACGTTTCCCTGTACGTTGTACAGCTTACATAGCTGCATATGGTAACCCTGTTAAAGGTGGCAATTCCAATTAGGTGTTTAAACTTCCTATGCAAGAGTCCTCCTGTCCATATTTGCTCTCTGGTTCTATGTAGTTTGTTCATGCTAGATTTCTACCCTTGAACTCATATTTTAAGGATTAAAAACAATGGGGATGATGGAATGATCATAAACATAGTTTACAAGGGTCCTAGAATGTAAATTCCCTCAGGTATTTTTCTCTGGTTTTTCTTAACTTTATTGAAGCATAGTTGACAAATAACATCAAAACATATTTATTTATTTATTTATTTTTTATTGTTCTATATTTTTTTTTATTTATTATGTTCAATTAGCCAACATATAGCACATCGTTAGTTTTTGATGTAGTGTTCAACGATTCGTTAGTTGGGCATACACCCAGGGCTCATCACAACACATGCCCTCCCTAATACCCATCGACATATTTAAAGTGGACAACATGATGATTTGATATGTTTATATTGTGAAAGGACTCCCCCCACTGAGTTAATGAACACACCTACCACTTCATAAAACTTCCTCTGTGTAGTTCACTACTATATCTTCAATAGCTAAAAATAATGTATGACATGTTATAGGCAATTCAATAAAGGTGTCAAATTTCTCAGTGAAGCTACCTTCAACCAGCTACTTAAATGTTTCCTTTTTCTTACTACAACTCTGTGAGTTAAATGTTTTTATACAAACTTATGGAAGACATAATTGGAGAAATTGAATAACTTACTGTTTCAGTCCGTTTGGTCTGCTGTAACAAAAGTATACCAGAGACTGGGTGGCTTAAGCAACAAACATGTATTTTTCACAGTTGCAGAGGTTGGGAAGTCCAAGATCAACATGTCGGCAGATTTGGTTTCTGGTGAGAGCCAGCTTCCTGTTTCATAGATGGCTATGTTCTTCTTGTATCCTCAAATGGTGCTCTCTGGGGTCTCTTTTAAAAGAGCACTAATTCCATTCATGAGGGTTCCACCCTCATGACCTAATCAACTCCCAAAGGCCCCCATCTCCATCATATTGGGGGTTAGGAATTCAACATATGAATTTTGGAGGTACATAAACATTCAGTCCAATCACTTGCCCGGTGTCCTAGAGCTGTAAGTGCAAGAGCAAGGATTCAATCTTTGTCTCTGAATCTCACACTTAAACGCTTGCTCTATCCTATGTTGTCTCCCTAATACAAACAACTCTCCTAAGTCCCAGTTAATCTGCCCCATCAGTAATAACTTCCCATGTGAATCAATTATTTCAGAAAACTCCTACAACACTCAAGAGTTAGCGACCATTAATCATCATTAAGATACTTATTTTTATCGTGCCATATTATTGCATTTTATTTCTTCTCTAGCAGATCACAGACTCCCTCATTATGGAGATAATATCTTATGACTGGGGAAACTCTCAAAGTTCCCCACATGGTGAAGAGATTCCCAGAGAGGAATCAATGTAAAGCAGATCTGGCCTGCTGGCTGTTTGAGAAAATACAGCTTAATGGGAACGCTGCCAGGCTGCTTGTTCATTCATGGGATGTCTATCCCTGCTTTTCTGCTCCAACAGCCAGCTGCATGGGAGAACACTTGAGTTTTGTTTCTGGTACAAACACACACACTAAACAGAGCATAGAGCTTGGTGTTAGGGTCCTCTTTGAGAATTATTGATGCTATTCTGCTCCTACAGCTACTGGTTCTCCATATTAATAATTGACTAAACATCCCCTTTTGATCTGAATCTAGCAGGTGAAAGATTTTAGCAGACTCCTATACCAGAAATGAATTCAGCTTCTAGTTCACTATAAGCCACTACAAGGCAAATAGAGATCTGTAAGGATATGTAAACAGGGGAGAATTCCAGAAAGATGAAAAGGGTCTGCATTCAAAGAATCTTCTCTGAAGTTTCAGCGAAGTAGTGTTAACACTAAAATAGACTTATTTCATGAAATTGCAAAGTTAAGAAAAATTTAAAAATATATATATTCTTAGAAAATATCTGATGTGCCTTGGAAGGCATTGTTAACTGCATGAACAGCCATTTAGCTAGGTATAGAATTGTGGAGTCCCACATATTTTCCTTCATAGTTTTGTAAATGTCTTCAGACTTTGTTTACATAGGAAAAATTGGGGGTCCACCTAACATTAATTTAATTTTATTGGATTTTGAAGATGAAGTGGTTCTTTTATCTTTATCTTCAAAGTATAAAGATTCAATCAGTCTGTATCTAGAAACATATTCTCATGTTTTGTTAGTTTCAAAAATACAATGCACATCTCCATTTTTAGACTAAAGATACTTCAGTCGGGGAACATCATCAAAAAGATGTGACCGGTGATTGACCCATGAGCTGGACCCAGGCACATGGAGGCCCCTTACCCCCTCCCCTGTCCTTGGAATGCAGGTTCTGCAGGCCTTTCCAATTCCCAGAGGCTGCTCCAGAGACACAGCCTTGAGATGGTGATGCAGTGTTGAGAACACCTGCCTGGTATACGTGACTGAGCCAAGTGAGGGCCTCTATAAAATTTTAAGATTTGGTTGGTGCGGGGATCCATTCATCTTGCTGCTGCCCCAGATAAGCCTCCTATGTAAGTTCCCTTTGCTATTACTAAACATTGCCACCTACCAACCTGGGATGGTTTGTCTCTTTCTTTGGTCTTTCCCTGCCCTATGTGGACAGAGGCCAGTTTCAGATTACACCTGGGAAGCTCCCGGGGGGGTTATGAACCAACTTACATGGTAGCATGAAGATTTTTTTTCTCAAACGATCAATCTCTTGCTTAATGATTAAGCACTAGAGGCACTTCCAGTAAAATCACAAAGAATAACCATTTTACTGAACACTGTTAGAGGTTTTAAAAAGTGAACTAAGATATAAAACAAGGAAGAAGCAATAAAATTATCTTTTTTTCCCCTCTAACTTTTCTAAAACAGACAGAATTATTATTACTTGCAGGAGATTTAATTGTCTTCTTATAAAGCTCAATAAAACCAACAGGGAGAAAATTATAGGATTGTTTAATACCCTGACTGAAATAAAATCTACACCCCAAAACAAAACCAAAATCCTTTACTATACACTAGCAACAGAAAATTAAAAGAACTAGTAAAAATAATAATTCTAACAACACAGAGGAATATAATTATAGTAATATGAAACATATATGAATTATATGTTGAAAACTATAAATACTTTTCAAGAGGTATAAATATAGACTCATATAAAGGGAAAGCAATCATCCCAGGAAAGAACAAGATAATAACTAGAGCAATACAATCCTAGTTATATGTAGTGTTCTGAGGAGGGGGGTAAATTTATTTCCTTCTGCATGAAAGGTAAACCTCTTTTTTTTCCCATCTTTGCCTTCTATTTCTCTCGTCAGCTATATATTTTAAATTGTATTGTGATTGGACTTCTAATTATTTAATTATGTATCTAATTATACCTTATAACTTTATTAAGAAAACTGTATTCATAATTTTTAAAAATCTCGAGGAAGAAATTCTCCGGTCCAGAATTCTGTATGTTCATAGGTTCACAGATTTCTGATGGGAATATAAAATGGTACAACCTTTCTGAAAAATCGGTCTGGCAGCTTCTTAAAGAAACTAAACATATAGCTAGCATACAAGTTAGGGCTTGTACTTCTGGGCCTTTGTTCCATTGAAATGTAATCTTACGTTCACACAAAAGCGTGTATACAAATGTTCACAGCAGACTTACTCATCATAGCGCAAACTGGAAGCAGCCTCCAAGTCCTCCACAAGTGAATGCTTAAACAAGCTCTGGTCCGCCCATGCCGTGTAATACTACACAGCAGTAAAAAGGCATGAAGTAGGGCGCCTGGGTGGCTCAGTTGGTTAGGCGACTGCCTTCGGCTCAGGTCCTGATCCCAGGGTCCTGGGATCGGGTCCCACATCGGGCTCCCGGCTCAGCGGGGAGCCTGCTTCTCCCTCTGACCCTCTCCTCTCTCATGCTGTTTCTCTCTCGCTCTCTAATAAATAAATAAATAAATAAATAAATAAAATCTTTAAAAAAAAAAGGCATGAAGTAGTTAAAAAAGCAACAACGTGGATGAATCTTCAGAAAATTACATTGAGTAAAAGAGCCAATCCCCACAGGTTACATACTATGATTATTCCACAGATACTACGTTTTGAAGCGACAAAATTACAAAGATGAAGACCAGACGAGCGGCTGCCAGGGGTTGGTAGAGAGGGTGCGTGGGAGAAGGGCGGGTGGGGCTGTGAAAGGGCAGCAGGTGGGGATCTCCGTGGTGATGGAACTGTTCTGTATCTTGATTACCTCGATGTCAATATCCTGGCTGTGATCTTTTACTATAGCTTCGTAATGTATTTCCATTTGGGGAAATTGTGTAAAGGGTCTATGAGAGATCTTTGAATTACTTGTATGACTTCATGTGAATCTACAATTATCTGAAAATCAAACGTTTAGTTAAAATGTTAAAAGGACAAATATAAAAGTCAAAGGCAGGAAAAACTGCATAACATATATGAGCTCTAGTTTTACCAATAAAAAGCGAAGATTACAGACATATGCCTAAATACTTCAAATGGTTTCTTTTGAATTTATGGAAGTATTGTTTTTTTATCCTTCTTTACAACTGAATGCATTTTCTAAATTTTCTTAAATGAGCCTGTGCCATTAAAATCAGAAAACAAGAATGATGCTATGTATTGAGCATCAAATTTGTGCCAGGCACTACTCTAAGAACTTGATAAGCAATATCAGGATTAAATGGATTCATATTTGTAAAGGGCAAAGAATACAGTCTAGTACAGAATAAGCACTATGTAAGTATTTTTAAATAAAATAATAAATCATATTGTTTAATTTTCATAAAACTCTATAAATAGGGAAAATTACTGGCATTATTTTATAACTCAGAAAACAAAGGCAAAAAAAGGTTAAATAACTTTCCTAAGCTTATACTGCTAGTATGTGCTGGGATGAGGATTCAAATGCAGTCAGTACTCTTTAAGTCTGTACCCTTTACTACTACAAACGTAATTGGTCCCAGCTGTGCTCTCCATTTCATTCCTGGTAGTTGTACATCTCATCTGATCATTTGGTCCCATAGCTTTTTGGGTTGTTTGTCTTAATGTAATTTATTCTCTTGCAGGAGGAATGAGATTAAAGACATTTGCATTTTTTCTAACTAGTGTCAGGCACGTATGATGAAACCAGGAAAAAGTTAGTAGGCTTAAGTAGCAAAAAATAAATGTGCCTTTCTTTACAATCAGGCTGCTGCTCCATATTATAGTGGAGATTCTAATGAATTTGTACTGCCCATCATAGTCAGGGCTGTGATTTACAGTTGCATGTTGACATGAGTATCCTTGCCTTTGGAACTTTATCTCATCACATTTCCCAATTTACAAAATTTGGTATCTCTAATAACTTGTCTATTCATCAGAATGAATTAACAGCCATCTATTTTTAAAAAGATTTTATTCATTTATTTTAGAGAGACAGAGGGAAATAGTGCACGAGTGAGGGGAGGGGGAGAGGGAGAGAATCTCAAGCAGACTCCCCACTGAGCGAGGAGCCTGACGGGGGGCTTGATCTCATGATCCTGAGATCATGACCTGAGCCAAAATCAAGAGTTGGGTGCTTAACTGACTGAGCCACCCAGGTGCCCATGAGCTATCTATTATTTTTTAAAGACTCCCAATAGTCACTGTTTAAATGTTATCAGCCTAACAATCTTTTAGTTACTACTCTTAATTGATGTAGACAGCTGAGGATATACCCCTATTAGAACATAGTCAATTAGAACGTATTTTACAATTGAGAAGAAATTAACGCTAGCATATTGAATTTTATTCCATATCCCTCGAAAACATCATAAAGAATCATTTTTACGACCATAACCAAAGATACTTTAACATTTCTGCATGGCGATATCAAGACAAACTAATGAGAAGTAATGTAAAAACTTTAAGTATAGACCCACCATTTCATTCAACAGGAAATGATAGCAATAGACTTATAATAGCAATAGAAATAATTGCTAATATTCATGGAGGTATTATGTACCTGAGAGTCAAGCAGCATACAAGTTGAACAAGCACACGCCCTGAATATCAGAAAGACAGTGGTTCAAATCCCTATTGCATCACTGAAGAACAGTGGTAAATCATAGACATTACTTAATGTATTTTTTCTTTAATTTATTTTATAAGTATTCTATAATAGCTTAATTGAGGTATAATTGACATAAAATAACCTGCACATATTTAAAGTGTATAATTTTACAAGTTTTGGCATCTATATACATCTGTAAATCATCGACACAGTCAAGATAATGAATATATCTATCACTCCCCCAAATTTGCTTATGCACTTTTTATCCCATCCTTTGAACTTTCTTCCTTGCTTCTTCCCTAGCCCCAAACACTCATTTTCTTCCTGTCACCATAGATTAGTTTGTATTTTCTAGAGTTTTATATAAATTAAATAATACAGTGTGTATTATATTTTGTTGAGATTTTTTCATTAAACATAATTACTTTGAGATCTATCTGTGTTGTTTTACATATTAACAGATCATTCTGTTTTATGGCTGACTAATAGTCCATTAGGTGGATTTCTCACAATTTGTTTACTCATTCATTTGTTAGTGGGCATTTGAATTGTTTTCAGTTTTTGGCTATCACAAATAAAGCTGAGATGGATATTTATGTATACTTCCATTCCTTATAGGTATACCTAAGAGTGGAATGGCTGTGTCATATCATAGGTGTATGTTTCAGCTTTAAAGAAATTTCTAGTTTTTTCATAGTTTTTATGAGATGCCACATCCCCACCAGCACTGTGTAATTCCAATTGTTCTACATCCTTGTTAATGCACAGTATGGTTAGTTTTAAAAATTTTAGACAATCCAATAGATGTATAGTGTATCTCATTGTATCTTTTTCCAATTTTTTTATTGTGGTAAAATATATAAACATAAAATTTACTGTCTTATCCATCTTTATGTTCACAGTTCAGTGATATTATATACATTCATAATGTGTTATCATCGCCAACATCCATCTTCCAAACTTTTTTCATCTAATGAAACTGCAATTCTATACACACTAAATAATAACTCCCCATTCCCTCTTCCCTGCAGCCCCTGATGACTACCATTTTATTTTCTGTCTCTAGGACTTTGACAACTCTAAGTACCTCATATAAGTAGAATCGTACAGTATTTGTCCTTTTGTGACTGACTTATTTCACTTAGCATAATGTCCTCAAGTTTAATTTATGTTGGGTTATATGTCAGTTTCCTTCTTTTTTTTTAGAGAGAGAGAGAGAGAGAGAGACGATGTGAGCAGGGGGAGGGGCAGAGGAGAAGAAGAGACTCTTAAGCAGGCTCCAAGTGGGGCTCCATCTCACAACCCTGAGATCATGACCTGAGCCAAAATCAAGAGTTGGATGCTTAACGACTGAACCACCCAGGGGCCCCAGTTTCCTTCTTTTTTAAAGCTGAATGATATTCTACTGTATGTACATCCACATTTTGTTTATTCATTTACCTGTCAACAGAAAATTGAGTTGCTTTTATGTTTTAGCTTGGGAATGATGCTGCTATGAACATGACTCTACAAATATTTCTTTAAGATCCTGTTTTCAGTTCTTTTGAGTGCCTACCCAGTTGCTGGATCATATGGTTTTATTTTTAATTTTTTGTGTAATCACTCTACTGTTTTCCCAAGTGGCTGTACCACTTTGAATTTCCACCAATAGTGCACAGGAGTTCTAATTTCCCTATATCCCCTCTGACATTTATTATTTTTTTGTTTGTTTTTTGACAGTTGCCATCCTAATTGATATTAGGTGGTATCTCACTGTAGTTTTGGTTTATATTTCCCTAATGATTAGTAATGTCAAGCACCTTTTCATGTGCTTATTGGCCATTTGTATATCTTATTTGGGGAAATGTCTATTTAAGTCCTTCGTTCGTTTTTGAATTGTGTTGTTTGGGTTTTTTTGCACTTCCATAATGACCAAATGATGATGGATATCTTTTCAGGCATTTATTTGCTTTTTATACATCTTTGAAGAAGTGTTTATTTAAATTTTTGACCATTTTTAATTGGGTCACTTTTTTTTAATTACTGAGTTTTGGGGGTTCTTTATATATTCTGAATACCAGTCCTCTATCAGATAAATGATTTGCAAATATCTTTTCCCAGACTTGGCTGATATTATTTTCTTGAGAGAATATTTTGAAGAGCAGAAATTCTTAATTAGAAAATTTTATTGTGCATAACTAACATCTTAATAAACAAAAGAAAAGGGGGTAAGTCGATTTAAAGGATCTGAAGAACAGAATATTGTGAAAATAATCATCCTTGACTCTTGTCCTATTCTAAATTCTGCTCCCATGTTCTTATTGAAATACTTGACTTTGCACCTTCTTCCTGATGTCAACCACATGGGCATTGTCTAATCCACACGCTCCTCCTTGTTAAGGATGGGATTTCTCTCTCTTCATTATTCTTAACAGGCCCTGAAAAGATTCTTCCTTAATCTCAGTCCCTGGCTATGTCTCTGCAACCAAATCATTCCGTTCTTGGTTACCTTTCTACACTACATGCAACTAACTCATCTTGCCTCTTGAAAACTTACTGATTCCTGGACCTTTCTGATGCTGATTCCAGACCTAGGTATGTTTTGGATTCTTCCTTCTCTCCTCCCTCCTTGTCCACCTTCCTTCCTTCCTTTTCCTTCCTCCCTTCCTTCTGTCCACTTTTCCTTTCTTCAATAATCATCTGAGTTTCTTTTTTTTTTTTAAGATTTTATTTACTTATTTGACATAGACACAGTGAGAGAGGGAACACAAGCAGGGGGAGTGGGAGAGGGAGAAGCAGGCTTCCCGCGGAGCAGGGAGCCCGATGCGGGGCTCGATCCCAGGACCCTGGGATCATGACCTGAGCCTAAGGCAGACGCTTAACGACTGAACCACCCAGGCGCCCCAGTCATCTGAGTTTCTATTATGGGCAAGAAATTGTGATAAGCACTAGGAAAACAAGAACAGAGTATCTGTATTCCTTGCCTTCAATAAAGAGAGGTGAGAGAGAGAGAAAAAATACACAACTGAGCTATAGGGGAATTACAGTCTGCTAAGGTGCAACATAGTAAAAGCACAGTACATAACTCAGGATGGGCAGGGAAATTGTCCTGGAGGTAATAACCCTAAGTTGTTACCTGCTGCAGGAATGAAGATTTTTGACACTGTTTTCATCACTATGTGAAGCTACATGTGTCCGTAGGTCCCTCCTCCTGTAGGGATGGATCTCTGTCATTTTCTAGGCCATAAGCTCTACTAGCCCAACCTGCCCCATAGCTTTCTGAAGCACGAACCGCCCATAAGTTCGCCCACAGGACAGAAGGACTTTCTGGGCCAGCATGTTTTTTATTATATTATGTTAATCACCATACATTACATCATTAGTTTTAGATGAAGTGTTCCATGATTCATTGTTTGTGTATAACACCCAGTGCTCCATGCAGAACGTGCCCTCTTTCATACCCATCACCAGGCTAACCCATCCCCCCACCCCCCTCCTCTCTAGAACCCTCAGTTTGTTTTTCAGAGTCCATCGTCTCTCATGGT